>NC_051178.1:204813335-205110835 GCF_013339695.2 Rhipicephalus sanguineus | reverse complement strand
CAGTCCATAGTCACAAGCGCTTTTACTGATATCTTTCCACTCCACACGCTGCAAGAAAAAACTGCATTCTTCAGATAAACCCGTTCGGCTCATTTATCTTGCTTATAACGGCCACTGTTTCTAGAGCAGCAATGGCCACACCCCCTTCTATTTAAGGAAACCATGCATCTGTTCCCCTTCGGCTTCTCGCTTTCATACACCCAGCGTGTAAAAGGTCTTTCCCACATTCGCCTACTGCGCATCGTCTTTGCGCAAGTACGAGAGTATCTCCGACCCCAAGCTTCGCGCCTCTAACCCACCTCGACGGCATTGTTGGCAGATTGCTCTCAATGGCTGAGAGAGACAGAGATAGAGAGAGATAAAAAAATATGTTCTTTTGTAATCGAGAGAGAGAGAGAGAGAGAGAAGCAAGGAAACACAGGGAAGTTAACCAGACGCACGTCCGCTTTGCTGCCCTGCACTGGGGAAAGGGATAAAAACAGTCACAGTTTCGCCGCAAGGGCGAAGCAATGAATGCGATAGCAAGAAAAGCGGCCCGGCCCGTGATGGACGCGCTGCTACGCTGCATAAACATCCGCCCACCGGCAGCAACTATACTCGCGGACAACTTTTCTTGGCAATGAAGCGAAGGCTACAGAGCCACAATGCACGTATTCTACCGCTAATGAATGTAGTCCCACAATTGCGTCCGTATTTTCTGCATGAGATATATAAAATGCTCCTTCATATAAAATGCTCCTACATGTAGCTTTTTCAGACGGAACGCAGTGCACACAAGCGAGATATTTGTATTTCCTTTACTTCATACGTTGTCACTTTGCGTTTTTGGGTGCGTGAAAATGTCGCGCCTTTTACCCGTACCTTACAAGTTAAGCAGCGTTTGCGTCGAAATGCAACGCTAGCCATCACTTTCCACGGCGTTACGAGACGCGCGCCAAACCAGACTACTTCGCGTAGCAGTACATGTTCAGACGCTCCACCCCGTAACTTTCCCTTAATTGCCAAGAAAAGTTGTCCGCGAGTATACCACGCGAGCAGACAGCGGAAGGGCAAGGTTCTCCCTGCGCAAATATTATAAGAAGCGAGCGAGTTGGCCGACGACTTTTAAATGCGCCCGTTTAGGGAGCCTTCATGTGCGCGCCTCCGCGGCCTCCGTGCCTCCGTCGGAGCACGGAGGCGCGCACATGATGTCTCCCTACGCCCGTTGCGCTCCTCGCGCCATCTCGCTGGTAATGAAGAAACGCTTATAAGCGCCTGCCGTCTCTGAGTCCTACCAGCAGTAAAGAGTGTGTATATAACGCTCGCCGTTAGTGTGTATATAACGCTCGCAATTCTGCAGCCACGCTGTCTATAGCTAGCCTCAGCATCCGCGGTGTTCCCAGTAAATCCCTAGGAGGTATGTGCCACCGAAATAATTGGGCAAGCGCCACTACTCGCTACTGGTCCCCTAAAAATGCGGAAGTCGCCGGCGGGCAAAAATGTGTGTGCCACAGAAGTTGGGCAAATCCCACTAATAGCCACTGGTCCACTAAATTGAGAACCAATCTATCTATCTATCTATCTATCTATCTATCTATCTATCTATCTATCTATCTATCTATCTATCTATCTATCTATCTATCTATCTATCTATCTATCTATCTATCTATCTATCTATCTATCTATCTATCTATCTATCTATCTATCTATCTATCTATCTATCTATCTATCTATCTATCTATCTATCTATCTATCTATCTATCTATCTATCTATCTATCTATCTATCTATCTATCTATCTATCTATCTATCTATCTATCTATCTATCTATCTATCTATCTATCTATCTATCTATCTATGATCCGATTATATGACGTTGCTCATTCATTCAAATAGATATTCTAAATCTAAAAGCTGTTCTCAGTAGCACTGTGATTGCCATATGAATGACGAAACGGCAATGCACAGCCAAAGAAAAGAATCTATGCGCTAAGGGATTATGATACTTCTAAAATGTTACATACGAAATCCGCTCCTGCGACTGAAGGAACTGAAGTCTGATGCAACGAATCATATACAGTTGTTGCGTCTGTAGCACCTGCAGGGCTATTCATTTTCATAAGCCCTGTTGAATAAGCGGGTGTTATATAGGAACTGCCCCCTCAAGAAAATGCTTGCCGTGAACATGCATCCTATTCTTTGTACGGCCCACATAGAAACAAAAAAATGGCTGCGAAATTTCAGCGCTTCTGAATTCGCCGCATCATGCAATCGCGTCAGATACGCACAGTACTGGCGTCAGAGGAAACTGTTGATGGTAATTTGGAAGGCAACCCGCTATTGCAAAATTCCCACTGCTTCCTCATCGGTCAATGTCGAAGATTTCGCGCCTCTGTACAGAAAGAAAAAAAAACGTGGAAGGAGGGGCGACGCAAAACGTGCCTTGTTGGTTTACAACCCCCTCGCGTATTCCAGACAGAAGTAATTGCAGTAAGCAGCGAACCCGCGAGAAACGAAAGAATATTATGAAATGTTTCGAGTGAGGAAAGAAAGAAAGAAATAAATTGTGAGAGCGGCATTCGAAGTTTATGACATGCGCATTGCTCAACTCCGCGTAAACGAATTCCGTCCGTGCTCCTCATTCGTGTCTCCATCACCCCAAAACACAAAACAAAAAAGAACGAATAGTTGACGCTGGCCGAAATACGAAGGCGGCCGTCGTCCAACCAACTGCATCATCGCTCCAAGCAGAAGCTCTGAAACTTGCGGCCGAGGAAAATGAATTCTGCGGTGCTTCGGTTATTTGGAGTTCGGGTGTTGAATGCTTGGCATACATAGGAAACGCAATAGAGCATTCTGGTAACAACGGACCTTCCTGCATTTCCTTGTCTGGCAAATGTTTCTGTCTTCAACATTCGCCATTAGCAATTCATGAAAACTGAAAATGATCTTGCAGCGTAATTTTGTACCTCTTAAAGGGTTCCGCAATGCGCATAAATTTACATTGAGAATAACTCGTGAATGAACGTTCTTTTTTTTATTTTTCTTGCAGCAATTCAACTAGTAGCTCGCATTGGGGGTATACTTCATCACAAGCATAGCATGCTGCAGTTTTTTTGTTTTTTTTTCAGTTTCCAAAGCTTTACTTACTCCGTGTGTTTTGGTATCTGTCTGCTGGTTCAGCTGTTGCGCTGCTTGGCTCGAGGATGCATGGCTCGAGGATTGCCTGCCATAGCGACCGCATTTCAACGCGACCGAAATGCTAGAACACCTGTGTGCCTTGATTTAGACGCACGTTAAAGAACCCTATAGTTGACTAAATCTGGGGGAAATGAAGTGAATTAAATCTTCGCTTTCTTTTTTCATCTTGCCTGTCCCCACCACGAAATAAGTGTCGCATTTGTGGCTTAACGATCCTCGCAGTGGTGCAGAAAACAACAATAACGCTGATTATACTCCGTTTTGTAATAAGGTGTAATAGTCAGTGTTGTTTTATAACTTAGCATAGACACACTTCAGCTTTTTCTGTGCAGTATGGTTACCCGTGAGTTATAACGCCGAGCTATTGCCAGGGAGCGATCGCGCAGCTGTACACTGTACTGTCTCTGTCCCAGGTGTTGCACGTTCCCGTAGAGTAATAGAGCCTCCAGTGTTGAGCAACCTGATCTCTGTGTCGAGCTACAAAGGTTGTTTTCAATTTAACTCGGGGTATTGAGAAAAATAGTGTACATGGGCGTACCTGTAATACCATTTAATACAATCAAGGGCTAGAGGAACGTTTTGTCTTATGTGTTTCTTTCCCGAAAGTGAAGCCAGCGTACCACGCAAGCGTATTTTGAGAAAATGCGGCTGTCTTAGCAAAGAAAGAAAAATCGCTGCCATCTATACCATTGAAGGAACAAAACTTCGCCGAGGTTGTAAAACTCTAACAGCCGCAGAATGAGACCGTTTCTCGTTGACACTGTGTGGCACACACGCACGCGTCTTCTATTTCCAGAGGCGGTTGAGTCGCTTTCGTAAGTCCAGCGCTTAGTGTAAATCAAGATGTTCGATTCAACGCAACAAAGAAAAAAAATGAGCTGCACGCATCTATGAAGCAATCAAATCGCCATTAATGCGTAGAAACTTCGCGTGGTCGACATTCTACAGTGACACACAAAACAACTCAATAAAGTTGGAAAGAAGCCATGAATTCGTGAAAACGCACACAATATCAACAGCTCATCACCATTAACAGCGTTTGTGGGTCATACAACATTACAGCAGTCTAACAGACAGAAATGTTAGAAATGTTACAGCACAAACAGACGGGGACAAAGCGAAGAAAAAATGAGACCCAGCGTTGATGTTTTGTTGTAAGTGTTGATGTTTAGTGCGTCTTGTATTTTCTTTTCACTTTGTCCCCGCTGTGTGCGCTTAACGTTTCTAAGGTGCAATACCAACCAACTTCGTGGGCAGAAGTGCTCGTTGTTTTTACGCACCTGAAATTGACGTGATAGCTTCCCCTCAAATCTCCGCTCTGTCCTTTTAGTCAAAAGCTTGCTTCTACGTTCGAGCACATGCTCTTTATTCTCTTTATGTGTCTGCTCGCTTCCCCGTAACTTTTCTAGGGTCGTATGAGCTGTTGTCCAGTACGTTTTCAATCACCCGGATCTCTTGTCAATCACTTGATGACCCAGTGAAATGGGTAAAGCCACAGCTTCTAGTGCGGACTTATTCGCCACTTGCCTAGAAACGATGGGTACTCGAGAAAGTACGCGAAGGATTGCCAAGCTACAAATGGTCCCCACTATAAGGCGGCATCTCATGGGCGACATGCTCATGCGCAAAACTACTACTTGAATTCTTGCACGAGAAAGTTTCCTGACGCTTTCATCCAATTTTTGTGAAATTGAATTGTCATGAAAGAAACGGCACCCGACCTCCAGGCGATTTGGCTAACTGCGGATCGAGAACGGAAATGCCGGCCCTGCACAAGAGCTGCGTGTTCTTAACCATCGCCTGATCTCTTCTCTCTCTCTCTCTCTCTCTCTCTCTCTCTTTCTTTCTTTGGTATATGACCCTGTGCAATTGGGATCGCTCTTTGTCCCTAACCTTGCCGATCACTTTTACGCCAATCACTTTTGCTTTTCGTCACGTCACAGGCAGTTCCGATTGCGAAATCCAAACGACGAAAGCTCGCACAGGCTTCGCCTTCCTGAGCGGAATCAAGCTTGGGTAACTCCGATGGCCACATAAAAAGGACGAAAGAGGAAAGAGGCTGATCCCTACTTAAACAGTTTTCGATATTACTAGACCACTACGT
This sequence comes from Rhipicephalus sanguineus, assembly GCF_013339695.2. Lineage (NCBI taxonomy): Eukaryota > Metazoa > Arthropoda > Arachnida > Ixodida > Ixodidae > Rhipicephalus > Rhipicephalus sanguineus. The sequence goes on along the minus strand of NC_051178.1, from coordinate 205,105,552 downwards.
TCACGGAGAGTCTTTCTGTTTTTCGCTCTTTTTTAGCATACACAGTGACAAGCAAATGAGCCCTATTACTCAAGAAATCGATTGCTCATGATCTCAAGCTGTCAGTAGTTCACTTACTCGGCTCTGCTTCTTTAAAAGAAAGAAAGAAAGAAAGAAAGAAAGAAAGAAAGAAAGAAAGAAAGAAAGAAAGAAAGAAAGAAAGAAAGAAAGAAAGAAAGAAAGAAAGAAAAACACTCGATGAGTAATGCGCTCATGCTTACTTTTTTTTCCTCTTTGCTTTTTGTACTCACATTTCATTGTTCTTGTCATCTGTGTGTTTGTCGGTACCTCTTCTTTGCTGAGCATGTGTATGTGCTTTCGTGCACAAACGCGTGTTTTATATCCGCAGCGAGACACCAGTGGCCACCAGTGATTGGTTCCCATTACTTTTTTAGAAAAATTTACTGATGAGCATTTTCGTTAGAAAAGCTTACAGCGTCTGATATTATTATAGTTCAGTCTTTGCCTTCTACTGCTTTCGGTAAGTTTCTTGACGAGTATGTCGACTTTTCTAAGTTTCCATTTATAAATTGTTACCACGTCACTAGATAGATACAAAAATCAAGACAGAGAAATTTACAGCCGCGCGTTCGTAGCACGAAACCACAAGGAAAATCATGCATATTTCTCAGAAAGAAAGCTTCTCAGTTGCCGAAAAAATTCGTCCTGGTACGGGGATCGTCCTGGTACCGGGACAAACGCCTTTCCGAGGCGGTCGCTTTACAAACGGGTGGTTGTCTATTTCCCTTTCTTAACTCTTCCGCCAACTTGCGGGATTCCGCAGGACCGACTTGCAATACAAAAATCACTGCGACTTTTGCAAAATTCGTTTGAACTCTCGCTTACTAAAGCAGTATGACCTATAAGACGTCCTTTGTAAAATAACCCTCGAATAAATTGTCCTTGTAAAAGCGAGAGTTCAACCGCTGTACCTTCTAATGAAAGAACTGGCTGTGCTTGCTTTCATATTACTATTTGAACACATATCGAATGCAGAAATTCCTGATTATATAACAGGACAACAAATATGAATAAAACTGAATATTCATCCCAATAAAACGTTGAATTTCACCATCTGCTAGGAGCCAAATCTACATGATGAGTTGGATGAATTTGCAGATAATTTCGGAGGTAAGAAAATACTGTAAGAAAGGGTTCTCTAATTTGTAAATATTGCCGTAAGAGCAGGCATAGAATATTTGCTATCGAAATCTATTCGGCTATCTAAACTGTGTAAATAGAAAAATTAAGGCAGCTTCGCGTTGGTGGCACCAAGCCTGAAGGAAGTGCGGAGCTGGGCGGGCCTGCCTTGTTTCTCGTAATTTTTCTCTTTCTTTTCTCTTCCTCTCTGTTTTTATCTGCCTCTTTTTTGTCTTTGTTTATTTTTATTTCTGTCTTTCTCTATCATTTCTTTCTATCTTTTTTCCCTTTCTCTTTTTTCTTTCTCTCTCTCAATTTCTCGCTTTTTCTTTCTTTCTATCTCTTTCTCTATGTCGCTATTTCTCTCTTTTTTCTTTGATTTTCTCTCTCTTCCTCTTTCTGGCTTTCTCGCTCTTTTTAAGAGCGGAGCTGTTTAGGCTGGCCGCAATTTGTCTGTCGGAAACAGAAATGATGATCATCATGAACAGGCACGCCCTCTCATCGTCCTCTTCTTCGTCGTCATCTTCATCTTTGCTTGCTTAACAAGTGGGGCGATTTCTCCGCCGCGGGTTACAATAACGTGTTGGGCGAGAGAACGAGTACAGACAGAGAGAAAGAAAGAGACAAAGAGGGAGGAGAAAAAGAAAGATATAAAGAAAAAAGAAACATTCTTCATGAAATAGCTTCTTGGCGAGGCGGGATTCGAACCCGCGTTCCCACGATTCGAAGGCGAGCATCGTAACCACTCAGCTATCCAGGCATCCTATAGCATAGCATAGCATAGCTTTGTATAGTATAGTATAGCATAGCAAGGGGATGGAAAAGGGAAGTGAATGTGAGGAGGAGGGAAAGGGGGAGGGAAGAGAGTAAAGCATAACATAGAATGAGCAAGAGCGAAATAGAGAGACAGAAGTGTAGAAGGAGAAAGCAAGAGTGGAAGAGAGAGAATCAATGAAAGATAGAGAAAGAAATAGAGAGAGAGGGAGAGAGAGAAAGAAAGCGAAGAAATAGGAAGAGAAATAGAAAGATCAAGAAAGAGAAAGAAAAAGATAGAGAGAGAGAAATCAATCAAAATAAGGAGAGAAAAAAGACAGAAAGAACTGAGAGAGAGAAAAAAAAGTCACAGTTTCGCCGCAACGGCGAAGCAATGAATGCGATAGCAATAAATTCGAATGTAACGCGAAGAAAAGAAAGCAGCTTAAAATTGGCAGCGCGTCGCTCGAGCCCGAAGGACGCACGAAAAGAACGCACACAGGACGAGCGCGAACTATCGTGCGTCAAAGCTTGACACTTGAAGCGCACTGCTCAAACATAAAGCAGGACGCACGAAACAAACGAACAGGTACACACAGGACGAGCGCAAACTGTCACAGTTGTTACTTATTTCTGTTTGAACAGCGCGCTCCTTTCGCAATCGCGGCCGCTGCAGCGAACGAAGTGACCTTCGTACGCTTTTTGACTTCAGCGCGGACATCGCGGGGAAAGCACAAGACATACAACCCCCCACTCCACCCCCCCCCCTCCGGCCGCCCCCTTCTTTCCTCGAGATGAGCGCACGAAGGCGACCACGCTCTGTAGGCCGAAGAGCAACGGCGTTCGCCGGAGTGGAGCGACGATCTTTAAAGCGCGCGATCTATGTGGTGACCAAGAAAGTATGCTGAAGTAAATGGTGCTCGCCGTTAGCAGGCTGAAAGACGGTGCTGTTGGTGGCCTAACCATCTAACGCCGCGCGCTGCATAGCAAGAGGTCGCCCGTTAAATTCCGCGCATCGGAAACTTTTTCTGAATTATTTTTCTGTGTGGCTTTTACATATATATATATATATATATATATATATATATATATATATATATATATATATATATATATATATATATATATATATATATAGAGAGAGAGAGAGAGAGAGAGAGAGAGAGAGAGAGAAACATATACGGTGCATGACGGCGGCGACGACGACGGGAACGGCAAAAATCAGCCGAGACTGTCCATGCAATTGCTATCGCAACAAAAAGAGGAGAGGAACATAGAAAGAGAAAACTAAAGAGAAACAAAGAAGTGTCAGTGTGTTTTCCTGCGTATGTCAAGCAATACAGAATATTTGAGTTTGAACGTACACAGGTGAACTGAATTTTCCCATTTGAACTTGTCATACAACACTTGTGTACATATGAACCTATTAGACGTATATGAACCGCCATGTGATGTTCGGCAGTGCGTATTTTGTACATATGAACCACTTAGACGTATATGAACTGCCATGTGATGTTCGGCTGTGCGTATTTTCCTATGTGTTCTACTGTATTGCATTTTGTGCCCTTATTAATTTTGTTACTACATATTTTGTCTTCTAAGCGAGAAGGAATAGCCGGTGTCACTATAATGGCACCAACCTCTCCTATTTCATCATTTCAATAAAAAGAAGGCCGCCCAACTCCGCACTTCCTTCAGGCTTGGCACTAGTGCGAAGCTGCCTCGTTTTTTTAATCTCTTTTTGTGCCTGTTTCGTTCTATATCTTTCTCTCTCTGTCATTCTATCTTTTTGTGCATTTATTCCCTTCCTTTCTGTCTCTTTCTTTCTATATTTTTCTTTTTCTCTCTCTGTATTCGTTCTCTCGCCCATCAGAGATATTGCATGTGATGTCGGATGAATCGAATTTAGGTTTGGGTCTAGTACGCGGGATCATATTTCAGCCATGGCGACTGCATTTTGATGGGGACAAAATGCCAAAGCCCCATTGTACTTAGATATAGGTGCACGTAAAAAAAAACCCAGATGGTTAAAATTTAACACGAAGTTCCCTACTACGGCGTGTCTTATAATCTCATCGTGGTATTGGCACTTAAAAAACTGCAAAGTCTATTCACTAGTGGCTCTAGCGAAATCCGTAGTGCACTCAGAGCCACGGCAGCGCAGTACCACGGCCGCTCGATGAAAACACACCGTGTGTTTTCATCGAGCTTTTCAGTGCGTCTTAATGCTTCTCAAGGCGCGCGTACAGACAACACGTGACCACGTGTAACGGAGACGCAGGAAGACTTGTTATGGTATATTATTTTTTGTGAAAATTCAGCGGCACATGTTTCGGTTGCCAGCCATTGGAAACGGCTGGCAGCCTGCGTCCGCAGAGCTGCTATGAAAACCCAGCTAGGGGGGGGGGGGGCAGTGTAAAGTAATTAATCATGTACGTTTATTTCACATTGTGAACATTACTTTTAATTAATTATTAATTAATTAATTAATCGCTTCACCAGGTTCGTGTTCAATCTGCGATTATTTACTGTTGTACCTAAGATATATTCTAATGTTTTTTCTTAGGTGGCTTGTTTTTATATCTTGATCAATACATCAATGTTCACGAGCAAACGCATGTATGCGCGTGCGCAGAAGGAAAGAATGTGCACGAAAATCAAGGGCGGTTGCTCCAATTGAGACTTGAGTAATGTGCACTTTCTGTTGGCGCTGTTCAAGCGAGTATGGTGTAAGATTGTGAAATGTAGCGTCGTAGCGTCTTGAAAGTGACTGCTAATAAGGGACATTAACATAAACCAAATTCGTTTGATGCTCGTGGCGTCCATACTTGTGCTTTTTACTTCTGTTGTGTGCACACTGTATATAAGTCAGAATTTTCATCGCTTGCATAGGACAGCCGCCTTTGGACATGGTGCTACGAGTAAAGTAGGTTAAACGAACCACGACAGTGTCCAGCCTTTCCTAATCGAGTGCTTGCCGCCTGCGTTCTCTCGCCAGCAGCGGCGACGTAATCGAACCACGCCTTGTTTATATATGCTTGTTCTAAACGCGGCTACGAGAATAATAGAATCTCTGTATGAGGGGAGTCATTCGACGGATCATTTATGCCGTTTGTAAAAGCATACTAGAAGTTTACTCTCCCTTCTTTAACACCCAACCCCGTCCGTCCGTCCCCCCCCCCCCCCCGCTTTTACCCGGACAAGGAGAGCATCTCCAGCGCCTTTAAAAATATCCCTTTCCTTCCAACCTCCCCCTCTCTATTCTTGACAACGCTGCTTTTTATGTCTCGTGCGTGACAGAATTCATGATTCCTAAACCTCTTCACTACCGATGTAGGCAAGAAAAAGAGATGCGGTTTGCAAAATCTTATTTTACGTGGTTCCACAACCAACTTGAAAAGAAAAAAAGTCCCAGTGTCGCCACAAGGGCGAATCAATGAATGCGATAGTAAGAAATTGGAATCTCATCGGAAGAACGGCAAGCAGCTAGAAACTTGCTGCGCGCTGCTCAAGCACAAAGGACGCAAGAAAAAAAACACACACACACACAAGGCGAGTGCGAACTAACAAATGTCACAACTCGACACTTGCAGCGCGCTGCTCAAACACAAAGAAATACGCACAAAAAGAACGCACAGGTATACACAGGACGAGCGCGAACTGTCACAGTTGATACTTCAACTAGCCCCTACTTTGGCTCTTCTAGCTAGCAGTTCACTCCTTTCGCAAACGCGGCCGCTGGAGGTAGCAAAGTCACCTTCATGCGGTCTTTAGCTTCAACACAAAATCTGTGGTGAAAGCACAAGACGTACAAAACTCCCCCTCAACAGATAAGCGCACGAGCACGGTCGACAACGCCATGTATGCCAAAGTAGAAGTCGGAGGCGCACATCCCAGCTCCGGCGAAACACCAGAGAGATTTAGAATTGGGGACCCAAGAAATTTGCGAGCCGCCAGCGCGCATGCACAGGACGCAAGCCACTCTCGGGCGCTTGCGCTCGCGTTGTCCCAAGACCCTTTAGCGCCCTCCTTTGGGCGGCGGCGAACAAAAGCGGGAGAGAGAGAGAGCTCAAGAGAAGAAAATAAAGGTGGTGCTTGGCAGTGGAACATGAAGCCACGGCTCGCGTTTCCTGCTTGCGTCGGTTATGGTCACTAAAATAAAGCTCCATTTGGGTCTAGTCGGTACATATTCCTGAGGCTAAAATTACAGCGCAAACGCACTTCTTTCTCCTTCTTACTTCATATTTACTTCTTTGTCTCTGCACCCACCGGAATAGGATTTCATGTCTTCGCGTATCTAATACACTATCATCCTTACTTGACGTTTCGGTTTAGAGCTATTCTTGTGTGCGTATGTGCGGTAAGGTTGCCTTGGGCTTATATAGGCATTGGCGTATGGAAGAATAAAGCAGTTGCTAGTCAGCGCTTGTGTAGTGCGTTTCTTTTCTTCGTGGGTGTCTTGCGCGTTTGCGCTGTAATTTTAGCCTCGGGGTTCTGGTCACAGTGTAAGATATGTGATTCTGGTTCAGCTGTCTCGTTTCTTCCTCCCTGTGGCATAAGCCTACAAGCGCGAAAGCGTTCCCACTAGCTCGCGCCACCACGAGCCACGGGACACTCTTTCCCCGGCCGTCTGGCCACGAGTGGCGCAGCGCTACAACCCAAAAACAGAAAACTAGCGTGGGTCGCCAGCGCTACGACGCAAACTCAGATTGTGCAACGATGGCCCGCGTCTCGCATAATTTTAATATCGCCACGTGTGGCGTCCCGTTCGTTTCACCCAACGCCGCGTGCGTTTGTATTCTGCCGTTAGTATCCTGGAGAACGAGTCTCTGAGTGAATGCATCACTACGTCATGACATATGTGTAAATTTCAAATACGCATTATAATAAATACCATAAAAGAAAAAATGAAGCATGGCGTAGTTGTGTAAGGCAGCGCGCTGCGGAGGGAGGCGTCGCAAGTTCGAATTCCCGTTCGCGCACTTCGGAATTTTTTTCTTCTAAATTAATTTTATTTCTGGCTTTTAAGTATACGTACGTGCATATACATATCCGGGACATGATGGCGACGGCGACGGCTAAAATCTGCCCGAGAGTGTCCATATAATTGCTATCGCAATAAAAAACACATTGCGTGAACAGTTTCATTTTCAAAGGGTAAAAAATCAGCCCCAATGCCGTTAAAAATCAGCCCAAGCCACTAATGTTCACTTCTGCTGCTCACTCTTGGAGTATGAGTGAAAAACACTCTGGGCGACAAAGACGCGATGTTAAAGACGGCCCGCAAAAAGTTCGCAAACTCGCTTTACACACGAGTCGAATGGACACGTGACGTAATGGACGCACAACATGACTCCAACATGGCGGCTTAGATGACGTCAAGGTCATATAATCACGCGGCGATTAACCTGCGCCAGTGTTATAACGACGTCACTGGAACGTTATTGGGCCTCTGTGCAAGAATAACGAAGGAACCAGCATGCGATGTACCGATAACGCTAACGTGACATCACAAAGTTCGAGTGCCACCATGTTGGTGCTCCAACGTGGCTGTCTCAGTGACGTCAGTGCAAGCCATCTATATGCAATTGCAGTTATTTAATAATTTGCACGTTTCTAATTGCGGAGCAGTTTAAGGGACCACCTTATTGTCGTCTCGTGTCTCGCGTTGGCGTCACGCAGGTTCCACGTTTTATACACATAAGCCGAGCAGGCTGTACGTTTGGAACGCCAGCGTTTGCTCGTCCGTGAAGGCCAGCGTAGCCGAAAGGCTAATTCGTCGGTCCTAGCGAGCGAAGCGACCGCAAAACGCCAGCGTCGGGAGTTAGACGCACCGCACCCGTAGCAGCTAACAGTAGAAAAACAGTAGAAAGGAGACCATAAAACAGAAAATAGATAATCGCAAAACAAATCAGATAATCACAAGAAAAATACAGAAGAGGATAGAAAATATCAGATAATCACAGGAAATGAACAGAAAAGAGCGGACAAGAGCAGATAAACACAAGATAAACCAATGGAAGCGCAGGCAAATCAATGTTCCGCAGCTTGTACAGTTTTCACTTAGAGTGGAACTGGCAATAATTTCTTTTCTTTTCTTTCTTTTTTTTTTTTTGTTGGGCGCATCGAAATTTCCACCTACCTGTGGCACGCTGCACACCAGACTGGCGTACCAGGCGACGCCGAGCATTATCTTTCCGCGTCGGTGCGCGTCGTGCACCTTGAGTGGGTGCAGCACGGCGAAGTATCGGTCCACGCTGATGCACACCAGGACGGCCGAAGAAAGGTACGGTCCGAAGGCACGCATCATCTGCATCAGCTTGCACATGAGGTCACCGGCCACCCACTGGCCCGTGATGCGCCATATCACCTCAACTGGGATCATCACGAACGTCACGATCATGTCGGCGATGGCCAGGTGCATAATCATGAGTTTGATGCGCGACTTGCGGTGACGGTTGCGAAGCAGCGTGACAAACACGGGCACGTTTCCGCCCGCAGCAACGATGAACAGGATGCAGTAGACGATCACTTGAACCAGAGACAGTGTGCTGAACGAGAGCTCTTCGAGAACTTGAGCATCATCCATGGTGGCAGTAGCAGACGTGTTGCCGCTGTTGTGAGCGCTGGCAAAGTCCTCGTTGTCCGACGTAAGGCTGTCCACTGTGTGGTTTCTTCCGGTACTACTGGGCCACATGGCTAAGATGCAACGCCAGCGAACCTTCGTGAGCAAGGTAATAATATACTTGAAGCGGCAACTGATCCCGTTCCGACGCAAGGATCACTCGATAACGCAGCAGAAAAGTTTGTTCTCTTGGTAGGCGTATCGAAGAGCAGAACGGAGCGAATTTGAGTTCTCAACAGTGCTTCCGCACTTATACATCAAAGACTGGTCCACCGGCATATTTGCCGCCGGGTTTACGTAGCGCTGGAGAAAACTTCCGATACACCGAATTGTCCTGTTTTTCTTCGGAAGGACACTTGACTGTAACAGGCCAACCAACTTCTCTCTCTCTCTCTCTCTTTGCTTTAAGATTACCTTAGGGAGACATGATACCGCTTTTGGAACTTCTCCGTCGAAACTTTATAACTAAAAGAGAAGTTGGGAATAAGTTGCTCCGATGACTGTAGCGAGTGAAGACGGGAGAGGGCAGTGCCAGAGCTAACTCAGAAGTTTTCTCTACAGTTGCGCGCCGGTCGGTGTCCGACACTCGACTGGCAAAGAGGTGTGCGGTGGTGAGCCCGGTCGCTATAGCGGCCGCTTCCACTTTCCCGCGCATCGATCGGGCCACGCGCGCCCCCACCGCCCTGAGCCAATGGCGATGAGCCGGAATCGCGCTTTTCTCCGCCGCCTAGAAAGTGAGCGCTTATTGACGGTGCTGTACCGCCGGTAAATGTCAAAGAAGAAACAGTTCGAGGGATCGGAAAAAAGTCCAAGCCAGTGTCACCTCAAGTGAAAGCTGTACGAACTGTGGAGCATTGATTCCCCTCTGTTTCTTCCGTGTTTACGCTGTATTTAACTGTTCTTTTCTGCTCTTTTCGCGTGATTATGTGATATCTTCTATCCTTTCCAGTTATTTTCTTGTGATTATCTGATTTGTTTTGAGATTACCCATTTTCTGTTCTCTGGCATCCATTCTGTACTGTTTTTCTACTGTTTGCTACTCCGTGCGCGGTGCGTCTAACTCCCGGCGCTGGCGTTTCGCATTCGCTTCTCTCTTCCGTAGATCAGTGTCTAACCGCCGACGCTAGCGTTTCGCTGGCTCGGGCAGACGAATTAGCCCTTCGGCGACGCTGGCGTTCACGGGTACGCAAGCGCTGGCGTTCCAAAGGTGCAGCCTGCTCGATTTATGTGCATAAAACGTGTGACCTGCGTGACGCCAAGGCGAGACATGAGACGACGATAGGGCGGTCCCTTAAACTGCTCCGCAGTTAAAAGTGATAATTCGGCGTCTTGAACGAGTTAGAGGTACGCCTGCTCACCGCACTGAGAAACGTGAATTGTCAGAAACTCGGCGTTAAAATTCATCTCGCAGAAGCAATACGGTAGAGTTGCAAACTTTGTTTATCATGCACGGTCAAATATATCCCATTTACTCTTCGATGGGACGGAAATAGCTGCGGCTGCGAGTTTACATTGAGCGTATAGAGAGAGAAATAGATGAAAAGGAGAAAGGCAGGGAGGTTAAGCTGTTTGTAATAACCGGTTTGCTACCCTGTACAGGGGTGGGGAAATAGGGGTCGGAGAGTGGACAGAGAGAGATAAAAAAATAAAAAGATATGCACACATGCAGGACGTTCCAATCAGAGCCGTTCTGATAGACCAGTTGAACGCAGAAGGCGCAGTAGCGCCTGCACAGCCTTCTTCTGTGAAGTTACGTCCTGTCGGTGGCGCAGGATTCTTTCTTATGAAAGAGTTCGGTCGTCCATTTCATCGAGCGCGTTGCAAAGCGACCAAACGACTGTCTCTGCGAACAGTACCGTGAACAGTCGCACGGACCGTGTGCTTAGATTTAGGTGCACGTTAAAGAACCCCGGGTGGTCGAAATTTCCGGAGCCCTCGACTACGGCGTCTCTCCTAATCATATCGTGGTTTTGGGACGTTAAACTCCAGATATTATTATTAACAGTCGCACGGAATATGATTGTTTTCAGTATGAGTGGAACGGGCAGCTTGGTCGACCCGTTCATTGCCGATAATCCCACAGGGACTTGGAAGTGACTGAAAAGTTATTTCACGTCCTTTCTCAGTTAAATGGCGTATCTCTTCTGCAATCTCAATCTGTTCTTTTGTGAGTCGTTTGACTCTCGTAAACCTCTATCGCTATTGTAGAGGACGGTACGAGGTCTGCGCACAAAAATCATTCAGCGGTCCCCATTCGCATTGGCCAGTTGTGTAGGCAAAGTCATGGAGAGGACGATCTTCGGACGCCTGGAGTGGTACTTCAAGCGCAACAACACCTGAGCGCACAAGTTTACATTAAGCGTATGACCTAATTTTCATTCTTTTTTTTCTCACTCTTCTTCTCTCTTCTCTATCCTATCTATTAATCCCCAATTCTCCACGTGTAGGGTAGCCAACCGAGCCAAAGCTTGGTTAACCTCCCTGTCCTTTTTAGAAGCAGCAGCTGAACGGCGGCGTGGCCCACTCTAGTCTCTGGCTCTCTTCGTGATTGCCAATAAGGCAACATTTTTTTCCCTTCGGCTACAAGGATTGTTGAGGTATACATTTATAGTCGTTTCTCTTACTTTAACTCGTTCTCTTCTATTTTGTGTAATAAATAAATAAATAAATAAATAAATAAATAAATAAATAAATAAATAAATAAATAAATAAATAAATAAATAAATCAGTGGGCGAATGACAGAAGCGGATGTTTACGACATGCAATACACTACTAAAAGGCAGGCGGTAATGAGCCAAAAGAAGAAAGTGTACGTCCCTACGCTTTATAAATAGGAAACTTCCGTAATGCTAGAGTTAAGTAACCGACTTAGGGAAAGGACCATAATGCTAAAGTTGCGTCCCACGAGAAAGCAGCTGCGCTTGCTGACGCTCATCTCGTTGTAAAGACTAAGTTTATCGAACTGGGGCTTTATAAGACAGGCGCTAATGAGCGAAAAGAAAAAGAAAGTGTACGCCCACACGCTTTGAGATCCAAGTTCCTGGGATGTGAAAGCATGAATGGATGTAAACTGAACCTTCAGACCAAACTTTCTACCGTAATGTCTTTCATTATGGGTGGTGTTTGCGAACAGCAAGTTATTATCGATACTACTGCATATTGGATTGGAAAATATATATGTCCTGAAGGACGCGCTTAGCGCGTAGCGTGCGTCTCCCACGCAGAAACCGACAGAGAATATCTGCGTATGATCTCATTTTTTTTCGCGCATGTGATGAACAACATGATCACAATCATTTCACGCATGTCATGAACAGCATGATTCACATGACATGGTCTCGCGGCGTTCGCGGCCGTTTAAGTAAATGAATATATACCAAAATTGGTATGACGAGACATTTCCATATGACGAACATAAAAACGGATGATAACATAAAAATCATGACATGCATGTCATGTACGACATGACTTACATGCCACACTCGTGGCGCTCTCGCGGCCGTTTCGCTAGCTTGACATGTACCAAATTTGGTAGCGCGTGACAGGACTGTATGGCGAACACAAATGACAAGTGGTAACATGAAAATCATGACATGCATGTCATGTACGACATGACACACATACCACGCTCATGTAGCGCTCGCGGCCGTTTCGCTAGCATGATATACACCAAAATTGGTTTTGCGCCACGTGAATGTATGGCGAACATATATGACAGGTGGTAGCATGAAAATCATGACATGTACGTCATGTACTTCATGATTTACATGAAACTGCCTTGCTTGGCTTCCAGCCGTTCTGCTAACTGGATATATGCCAAAATTGGTATATCATGACATGAGTGCATCACGAATATAAATTAATGGTATATAATTAATGGTCATGCATTTTATATGCCAGAATATGTTTTATTATCATGGTATGTACTAGATTGTACATGCATGCTCGCAAGACTAACATGCGATATATAGTGAACTAGATTTCATGACATGAAGGACTTCATTTGCCTCAATGAGAAACAAGGCGATGTATGCAGCTTTTTGCTGGCTGCTTCGCGTTACACCAATTTCCACAGTGCGTGGGATCTATCGGATGTTTTTTTCTAAATGACCAGCATCTTTATTTTAGTAAATAACGTTTAATTCTTGTCACGGCTACATTATTAACCAAAACTTCTTAATCTCATCTGGCCACCTAACTTTCTGCCCCCCCCCCCCCCCCCTCGCGCGCTTGCCTTCGCTTGGAATCCAGTCTGTTACTCTTAATGAAAAGCGCGGTTATCTTGCCTACGCGGTACATGCCTTGCCCATGTTCATTTCTTCTGGCTTTCGGCAAAGATGTCATTAACACGCGTTTGTTCCCGGACTCACTCTGCTCTCTACTTGTCCCTCAAGGTTAAACCTATCATCTTCCTTTCCATGGCTCGCTGCGCTGTCCTGAATTCAAGCTGAACCCTTTTCGTACGTCTCAAGCACAGGGCAGGGTTAATTGTAGCAACATGGGAGAAACCTTTGCTCGGCAGAGGGCGTAGTTAGGCTGACGATGATAATGTTTTATTCTTGCATAGGAAAGACGAATTGGACAACATCTGCAGATATTATAGTTTGTCAGAAGCTAAGTACACAGGACTACGCAGCTTCATGCCAAGTACGCAGCTTCATGAAATATGAAATGTAAGTGTCCTACGGTCGTTCAGAACGCAAGAGAAATATAGGCTGCACTCATAGAACCATGGTACGCCTACCCTTTACCTTTCGGAGAGAGTAATTTCTTTCTGTTTGAAGCATAAGTACTCTCTGTCATTGCAAGTGGTGGCCCTATTGGAGAATATGAGCTTCTCGTTCCTGTCTGAAATATTTCGTTTGGCTGAGTACTGATCTCAGAATCTCTGAGAAAATTTCCCGGGACGTTCGGCTTTGAACCCAAATACATCAACACAAACGTATATCTGTATCGCAATATCAATTAGCTTAAGTATGTGATTAAGACGAGAGCAAACGGCGCTAAACACGGGACGGAGAAGAACGACAGACACAAGCGCTGTGTCTTAATCATGTACCAACCAGCCCAGTTAAACGTACTCCTGTATCTTAAGTACGCATAAGTGCTTGACTTCATGAAAATGAAATACCTTAAATGAATGGATCATATGCTCTTTTTGCGTGCAAAAGTGATCGCTGTGGGAGGAGCTTATATTTTTCTTAGATTGGAACCGACTTCAGTGAGGGCTCTCGCTAAGGTTTTTTTTTTGCAGTGGGAATTGGCAAAAACGAGTACCCTGGTTGAAAATATTAGCAGAAAAAAAAACTAGCTAGTTTCGACAAGCTCAGTTTATCCAGACTCTTAAACCAATGTTTACATAAACTTTCAGTGGGTCACTCTCATAGACCATGCACTACGTCTTTTTCTAATACGTCTTTATTAAAAATACACTCCGCTACTTCTACTACTTTCTGACTAATTTTTAATACGTCTTTATTAAAAACCCACTTCACTTCTTCTTTCCATGAATGTTCATTCGCGTAGCAGATTATTGCTGAATGGCCCCTTTGAAGAAAACTTCAATTACAGTTTCAGTTTATTATTCGGTAAGTTTATTATTCAATAGCATGCTCGTTTGTTCAATCAAATAAGCTATGCATTTTTTAATTAAACGTGTTGACAGCATGCTTAGTATTCACCGAACTATATGTTTGGTCTTTAGTGTTTAGCCGCCATAGCAGAAGCAACATGAGCACGATGAAAGTAGTTATGAAAGGCTTCCCTTGAAATAATCCACGTGAAAGAACTAAAAAAAAAAGGAAAGATTAGGGTAGCTTCGCACTAATGATGCCAAACCTGAAGGAAGTGCGGAGCTCGGCGGCCTTCTGTGCTTCCCTTTAGTTTTCTTTTTCTTTCTTCCCGTCTTTCCTGTTCTCACTCTTCGTTTTTTTCTGTCCTGTTTTTCTCTCTTTATTTCCATTTATTTATTTCCCTCTCACTGTCTAGTTCTTTCTCGATCTTGCTCTTTCTATGTTTCTTCCTATTTATTCATTTTCTTTCTCTTATTCTCTCTATTTCTTGCTTGATTCCTCTTTCTTTAAAACTTTTTCCCTCTTTCTATTCTTTCTCTTTCTTCGACTCTCTTTCGCTCTATCTTTCTCCTTCTATATTTGTTTCTCTCTATTTCTCTCTTGCTCATCTTGTTTGTGCTGTGCTTTAGCGCCCCCCGTCCTCTCAGTTTTCCAAACTACGTACCGACCGGCCCAGCACCAGACTCCTCTCCCGTCCTCCTCCTCACCCTCCCTTCCCTATCTCACTCTCTTCTTTATTCGTCACCCTCACTTTCTCTGTCTCTTTCTTGCTCTTTCTTCCTTTTCTTCTCTCTCGCTTTCTCGCTTGCTTCTTTTCTATCTCTCTCTCTCTCTTTGTTTGATTCTTTCTCTTCCTCTCGTTCTTTGTTTTTCTGACTTTCTTGTTTCTATTTCTGTCTTTCTCATTGTTTCTATGCTATTCTTTACTCTCTTGCCGGCCCATATCCATTTCTTCTTCTTAATTTCAACTATGATATCCTTAACCCCCGTTTGTTCCCTGACCCACTCTGCTCTCTTCCTGTCTCTTAAGGTTACACCTATCATTTTCCTTTCCATCGCTCGCTGCGTCGTCCTCAATTTAAGTTGAACCCTCTTTGTAAGTCTCCAGGTTTCTGCTCCGTAGGTAAGTACTGGTAAGATACAGCTGTTATATACCTTCCTCTTGAGAGATAGTGGTAGACTACCATTCATGATTTGATAGTGCTTGCCGAATGAGCCCCATCCCATCCTTATTCTCCTAGTTATTTCACTCTCATGGTTCGGCTCCGCGGTTACTACCTGTCCTAAGTAGACGTACTCCTTTACAACTTCCAGCGTCTCGCCACCTATCGCAAAGCGCTGTTCTCTGCCAAGATTGTTCCACATTACTTTAGTTTTATGCATATTAATTTTCAGACCTACGTAGCACGTCGGCAGGATAACCGGTGGTCATTAAGGGTAACTGACTGGATTCCAAGAGATGGCAAACGCGTGAGGGGGAGACAAAAAATTAGGTGGGTAGATGAGATTAAGAAGTTTGCAGGTATAACGTGGCAGCAGAAAGCACAGGACCGAGTTGATTGGCGGAACATGGGAGAGGCCTTTGCCCTGCAGTGGGCGTAGACAGGCTGATGATGATGATGACTCTCTTGCCTCCTCCTTTCCCTCCTCTTCATCCTCACATCTCCCCTCCTCACCCTCAGTTTCCTTTCCCACCCCCCTTGCTACACTATAAAAGGCTACGCTACGCTCTGCCAGCGTACCTGGATAGCAGAGTGGTTACGATTCTCGCCTTCGGATCGTGGGAACGCGGGCTCAAATCCCGCCTGGCCAAGAATTGTTCTTTGTGTTTATCTTTCTTTATTTCTATTTTCTCTCTTTCTTTCTTTCTCTATGTACTCGTTCTCTCGTTCATCAGGTTATTACATCCCGCGCCGGAGAAATTGCCCCAGGTGTCCTGGGATCGAAGAAGACGATGACGATGAAGAAGAGGACGAAGAGAGCGCGTAGCGGTTCATGATGATCACCATTTATGTTTCCGAATGAGAAATTACGGTGAGCTTAAACAGCCCCGCTGTTAAAAACCTCAGTACGTCCGTGTCCCAGCTTTTTCGGCCTACCAAGATAAGTGTGAGTGGCTCAGGGCGTTCAAAGAAAGAGAGCCCGCCAGAAGCGGTGGTGCTTTCTGCACGCAAAAAAAAAGTAGAAAAAAGAAACAAAGAATCAAAATTGCTGCTTACGTATTCGTCTCGGGTAGCGGAAGCGTTTGAGATAATAGTCAAAGTGTCCGTAAGCGGCAATAAAAAAAAAAAGAAAAAAATGTCTGGACATCGCCGTAAACATTGGCCAATACTCAGGGTGGAGACCCGGCTGATGACAGCCTTCAAGACAAAAAGCGATATTTCATTCTCTAGAGTTCTTTCTTGCATCATTCCTCTGATCATTTTCCGTTTGATTTATTATTAAAGACGTCAAATAATCATAGTCTCGTGAAGGACGTTATATGGCTACAATAAAGGATAATCGTTTCGTGATAATAACCCGGGCGAATGACGTAAAGCTTTCTACATATTTATAGCTTGAACAGGCACTTCCTTCACTTCAGCGTCATCACCATCGTACTCGACAGCCTATCTTATGTCCACTGCATAACGAAGACCTCTCCAAATGATCTCCATCCCGCCCTATCCTGCGAGAGCTGGCAAGGCTGTTCAATATAATTGTTTTCAATGCTGTCTGATAAGGCGAAGGGCTTAGATGCCTCATCAACGCCGATGATCAATTTTCGCGTTTGATGAGGCATCTATGGCCTTGGCCTTAATAAGAAAAGCGTCGTGTGGCTCGAGACGCCCGAACAGTGAGATCTATCGCTGCGCTCGTTCGAGCGGTTATGACAGAGCCAGGGGATGACGCTCAACCCAGGAAGAGGTGCATAAAAGCTGCTCTCTAAATGATGTAGCTAGTAGCACGGATGCTATAATTATGTGAATGTCTATTAGTGTGTTAATTTGTGTAATTTGGTGACGGTTGACAACTTCTCGATGATGACTGTCCTGTAATAGAAATGGAGTAGCCGGTGCCACGCATAGGCAACAACCTCTCGTTAAGCACATTTATATTATTGCGAATCATTTCTGCGGAATCGCGCAAGGTAGCAGAAGAATTAAAAAAGGCCAATTGGACAGCCACCCATTTGTAGCACGAAGCCACAACGAAATCCATACGGATCTCTCAGAAAGAAAGCTTCTTAGTTGCCGAAAAATTCGTCCTGGTCCGGGGATTCAGCCCGGGACCATCGCCTTTCCGGGGCGGCCTCTCTACCAGTTGAGCTAACCAGGAAGCTAGCAATGGGCAGCGCGAGGACGAATTCATCGACAACTCGAGAAATTTTACGGTAACCAAGAAATCTGCATGGATTTCGTTGTGGCTTCGTGCTACAAACGGGTTGTTGTCAATTTCTCTTACTTAAGCATATTTATTTTAAAAAAAAAGGTGCGAGGGTAGACAAAGAACATTTATTAGAGGCGCAAGATTCTAGTCGATGAGTCGATCGCTCTCTGCTGGGTGCAGTAAGCGCTTCGATCCCCACTGCTTCAAGCGCACCTCCTTTTGTCGCGAGAGGTACTACAAGTATTGTAAGTGCGCTTCTCCACTGAATCTAGAAGATTTGGTAGCCAGCATCTATGGGCGGGCCGGAGATCACTAGAGAAAGCCTCACGCCTTCTAATCATGGAAGGCGTACAGACTAGGCATAAAGAGACAAGGATAATACTATATATTGTTGGTTAAGATTGCATAATAGTGGTAAAATGACAAAAAGGTGACGACGCAGGAAGCCGAGGCTAAAAGGACGTCCACGTATTAGTTCTCGCAAACTAAAGCGTGCTGAATCTTTAAAAAAAAATCGCGTTTTCATGAGATGTTGTTAAGTAGAGGAGTTAATTTTCTTCATTATTTTCTTAATTGCCTTACGTGCCTTAGAAATGCGTTACTCTTTCTCTTGTCTTTGCCCACGTCGCCCCCTTCCCCTTCTAAGAGTGCACCACAGGCGCTACAGGTACGAAATAAATAAATAAATAAATAAATAAATAAATAAATAAATAAATAAATAAATAAATAAATAAATAATGCTGTACACGTTCTCAGTGTATTACTTTATTGAATTAAAAACACCTGCAACATTAGCTAACCCACTTTTTCATGGTAAATCATTCATTATTCTTATGTGAGGAGACCCGAAACAACCATGAGGTGATACACATTGAAACTTATTATTTATCGCAAGATACAGAGGCACTAGGCTGCTAGTAATCTCACCAGAAATTGTTAGCAATATAACCACTGTCAAGTCGACAGGCCGCACTACATCCTTGAAGAAAAATTACTTTGTGCGATATTGAATATCCCACTAGCAAAAAACAAAAACGCTTACAAAGGCACCGCGTAGCGGAAAGTAAACACTGCACGACACGCTAATCAGGGATGTCTGGAGTTGATTAGCATCTTCTTGACAGCAGAGACAAAAATGAAAAAAAAAACTGCAGATGTGGCACGAAAACAACTGGTGGCCTGAAATCCGCAAGTGTCTCCTTGAAGGTTGAATGGCTTACTTTATATCGCGCCGTACCTCTCCCCGGAACTGAACAAGTGCGTCAGGCCTCGAAATAGGCTTACAACTCCAGTTTTTGTCATATATGCGCTGATTTGTTCCTTTTTCTTTGGCCGCAAGCTCCTCATGATCACGTCCAATGTCGTCGTCGGCAACTCTTGGGAAATTTCTATTGAAAGCTTTCTACTGCAGCGCAGAACTCCTATATTTGTCTAGTTGGCGTTATTGTATTTGAGATACTCTGTTTTCGCGCCAACACACCAACGGTCGACCCTTACATCGGGCTCCAAGCAGAATCGCCCTAAGGCCGTCCTTCCTTCAGCATTTTTTTAAATTCTTCGTTATTTTCCCCGTATCGTAGTATGTGTTTTCAAACCACACTCCCTGCAAACTGACATCGGATAGCGCCGGCTTTCATAAAACAAACAGGATAACGGCTGTAAGAGTTGCAGATATACGCGCACCAACTTGCGCAAACTGGCGAGTTATTTGACGTCTGTTTCTCCAACCGTCTCGAGTCAGTGTATTGCTGTCGCGATGAAAACCTGCTGAGACGTGACTGTGCAAGAACAAAGCTATTCTATTTTTCACGGTGGCAGATGTCAAAACTTGAGCACGAAGTTATAGCTTTGGTTACGAGTAGTCCTTGTTTAGGTGAAGAGAACGAAACGTACCAATAGGAGTTCGAAATGCTGTCGGCTGAGCGGGGACTACACGACTCGACGTGTTCCCGAGGCTACATCGCTTCGAGCGGACGATGTCCTCTTTCGTAGGAACAAACACAGCAGCAGCCTCCGGTAGAAATGCAGGCCTTAGTGACAAAAGCTGTATGAAACAAACAAACAAACTGACATCTGGCAGAACTTGTGAAGAAGAGAACTGTAATCCGAGTGGAGCCAACCACAGCGATGACGTGTCCGAGGACGGGTCGCTGAATAATAGATGTGCACAAAGATGATATGACTCCGAACGTTGTTATTGTTCTTGCTCGAAAAAAAAACGAAAACGTGATATTTTGCTTTCGTCTATTTATAATCTTAACACGAAGGACAAACCTGCCTTATACAGGGTGGTCTTTTTTTGTTTTTTTTTAAGAATATAGATTTTTAATAAAAATGCTATTATAGTCAGGGCCCTGTCGTTCTCGCGAACGAACTCTACGCCGAGGCGGAAAAACTTCGCCGCACCTAAAGTTACAATAAAATAGGTACTAAACAAAAACTCGCTAATTAACTTTTTAATTATTAACTTTCACCTACCACGGTGGCCTAGTGGTTATAGTGCTCGACTACTGACCCGAAGATCGCGGGATGGAATACCGGCCGTGGTGGCCGTATTTTCGGTGGAGGCCAGAATGCTTGAGGCCCGTGTACTTAGGTTTAGGTGCACGTTAACCTCTGGTTAACCTTAACCTCTGGTGGTCTAAATTTCCGGAGCCCTCCACTACGGCGTCCCTCATTCATATCGTGGTTTTGTAACCCCTACAATTATTAATATTAATTCTTAACTTTTAGGGCCGTTGTTTACGTGGAAGAGTCCGAAATACAGGAAAAGAGAATGTACAAATTATCGCACAAATCTTCATCGACGACAGCAGAATTGGTGGCTATCTTTGAAGCAGTTAAGCTTATCTGCGAGAATTCTGAGCCACGAAAGTGGGTGATATGCACGGATAGCAAACCTGCCCTTCAACTAATCAGAAATGCGAGATCACTTTACAAAAATGGTGAAATAGCACAATGTATTGCAGAAACGGTGGAATATGCCTCAGCGCAGGGTCACAACATCGTACTCCAATGGATACCCAGTCACATTGGAATAAAGGGAAATGAAGAGGCTGACAGCCTCGCGAAGAAAGCATTGAACGAAGGACGGGATTGCGCAATCCCTGTGTCTGGGGCGGATATTCGACATTTTATAACGCAAGGAGCTAGCCATTGTTCGATGGAGAAGTGGTTTGATAGCCCTAAATCAAAGGAATCAGTACTTTATGAAATTGATCCACACAGAAAATTTTTCATAGTGACAGATCTCCCACGACACATACAGACTTTAATCCACAGACTTCGATTGGAAGTAGTCTACACAAACAGCTTCCTGCACAAGATACATCGACCCAACTCCCCTAAATGCCATTGTGGCCAAGCAGAAGAAAATGTTCGCCATATTCTTTCGGAGTGCGTTAAATACGCGAATGAAAGAGAAAAATTAAAGAAAAAATTAGCAAGTTTGGACAGACGGCCCCTCACATTAAAGAAATTATTTGGACCATGGCCTGAGATGCATCTTCAGAAAAAGGCGAACATCTTCCTGACAGATTTTTTAGTGGAGACCGCACTGGATAAGCGCCTGTGATAGACAGCCAGGGATTGATTTATATGAAATGTGTTAGTGCATATACTGATAGTAGAAAAGGAAGGTGTGCGGGTGAACAGTTTATGACAGTGTGAACTGCTGCAAGCAAACTGTGTATTGGTATGATATTTGAAGTGGTTTCAGTGTGCGGATTGTTCATGTTTAGGTACCGTTCAGTATTCTTTTTTTTTCGCTGCATAACTTCGTGATATGGAGTAGCCGAGGCAATATGGACCTCAACCTCTCCACAGCAAAACAGTTAGAACAGAACAGAACAGAACAGTTGTAGGACGTGACAATTTATGGCATGCCCATTTTATAAAAAAACGCAAGAAACCCACGTAACTTCAGATAATAATCACAAAAAGACCCTGATCGATGCGGTACCGAAAGTGAGCGCACCGGGCGCGCAGAAAATTCGTAAGCCCTGTTACGCCAGACCGGAAGCTCAAGTTACAATTTTTGAAAAAGAAAAGGCGCGTCGCAGTCATCGCAGAAGAATATGGTCTGCCAAAACAGCAAGTCGTCCCAAATAGCGTAATGGCAAATAGCCGAATGGACATTTTTAAATGCGGAGCATTTCTCAGTCGCGCCTGCGGCGTCGGCGGCGCCGTCCACACCCCCACTGCGCATGCTCGGCTCGTCTCATGCCGGCACCAAGCCTCTCCTCTCCCTCCCTCCTCTCCCTCGAACGCGGGCGGTGTGTAAACAAGCGGCGGAGCGCGCCTTCGGAATTCAGTC
Source organism: Rhipicephalus sanguineus (assembly GCF_013339695.2). Classification (NCBI taxonomy): domain Eukaryota; kingdom Metazoa; phylum Arthropoda; class Arachnida; order Ixodida; family Ixodidae; genus Rhipicephalus; species Rhipicephalus sanguineus. The sequence continues at coordinate 205,083,737 of NC_051178.1, read as the reverse complement.
AAGGGCGTCTTTACTTGGCTTTCGCTTGACTTGACGCTTTGCTTGACTCGAGTAGATGCGATGGAAGCAACCAACAGTACCTTCAATCAGCGTCCCACCACTCGTTGAAGGCAACGTTACCCCACCCTCACCGTCGTCGGCGTCAACAACAGCAAGCAACGCAGAAGACAAGGCTGCGAAGAGACGAGCATACGACGCTGAACGCAAGCGTTTGAAGCGAGCTGCGGACCCGGAACTTCGTGCACGCTGGAGCCGTTCAAGTCGTACTTGGTGTGCGCATCGTGTAACAATTAAGCATTCCCAAACCATACCCAATTACGCAACATTCACGCGATACCCCCACCACTCTGCGATGCATTTACTCGAGTTCCCCCCGTGGGAAGATGCGGGCGACTTTTTTATGTTTGGTGTATAGTGCTTAGCTGTTCATTTGTTAAACTCGACAGAAGTGCAAAGAACTCGTTCTCTTGTCTGCGAGAGTAGCGCCGCAGTGGCTGCCGCCTAGTTTTAAGCTGTACAGTGAAAGAAAAAGTGCAAATTGCGGTTTTCTTGGGCACAGCGCGAAAGAAAGAGATAATCACTACACACCGAACGCAAAGAAAAAACTAAACCACCTCACTGTTTTGGCAAATGAAAAGTTTATTTCATCATCATCATCCCACTAAAGGGAACCATGAGGGGATGCGAAGCAGCATTGGGGGTGCACACCAAGTTTCCGTTTACGTTCACTCGGCGTTTCCGTTAGTGTGTGCGGTTTGCATTTAGTGTTTGTGTTATCATTACGTAGCGAGCCCTGCGCTGCTGCTGCTCCGCGACGATCTCGGCAGAGGTTGGAGTGCTGCTGCAACTGGCGCCGACGTTGATGTTACAATTCATCTGAACGGGAGCGAAGCAAGAATTACGGAAGCCGACCGAGCGCACGCGCTTATATAAACATGAAATGGGGGAGGGAGAGCATGCAGAGAGTAGGTTACAGGCTGTATTTGGCTGCGGCGTGGCTGCATCACGTGGGAGGAGAGGCTGCGCCGCAGCTGCAGCGCGGGGGAGGAGAGGAGAGAAGGCGACCGAACACCTGCGTAAAAGAGGAGAGTGAGAGAGAGTAGGCGCATGCGCAGTAGAGCGCGGACGCCACCGGATCAAGCTCGCTCATAAGATGCTTCGCAACTAAAAGCGGTCCATTTGGGTCTTCGGGACGACTTGCCGTTGTTCGAGACAAAATTCTGCTGCGACGCGCCTTTTTTAAAAAATTGTCACGTGAGCTTCCGGTCTGAAGAAGCAGGGCTGACTGATTTTTTGTGCGGCCGGTGAGCTCAGTTTCGGTATCGCCTCGGTCAAGGTATTGAATTTCGCTGATATTGTCTGAAATTACGTGCGTTCTTCACGGTTTTTAAAAAATGGGCATGCCATAAATTGTCACGCCCTACAACTCTTCCATGTAAACAACGGCCCTAAAGTCAATAAATAAAAACTTAAAAAGCTAATTAACGAGTTTTTGTTAATTGCTCATATGAATGTAACGGTAGATGCGGCAGAGTTTTTCCGCCTCGGCATAGAGTTCGTTTCTGAAGACGACAGGGGCCTGACTGTCATAGCATTTTTACTAAATATCTCTATTGTCTAAAAAAAAGGCACCCTGTATATTTCGTTCACTGGCGAAGCAAAGGGGGGAGGGATGTTCAGACACCCCTCCGAAATTTTTCATTTTTGCATGCGTATATTACACGCACACATACAAACACACGCACGAACATACATAAGCAGTGGTTAAACACTCTTCCCCCCCTCCTCCGAAAACAATTTCTGGCTGTCCCTCTGATTTCTTTACATTCTTTACGAACCTATACTCAATCAATAAACCGTGAGAAAACCACACCGCAGGATTAACCTACCAAATAATACAAGGTCATTGTGGCGATTCAAATAAGTCGTGGTTTAAATTTATTATTGGGTAACCATTTTATTCAGGAACAAATTTCTTGATATGTTTTATGTCACATGTCGTGTCTCGGGCGTCTTCATCACCGCTCTGAATATTGAATTTGAGACACAACCCTACCAATTTTGGGGGTGCCGATAATACCACCTACACGTCATACCGGGAAGCATCTTTTTTAAATCTATGTGCTATTCTGTGCATGTACGGCAACACAACCACCGGTTGCTTGTTTTTTTTTTTTTCTCTCTCTTTTACTTTCCTGGGGCTGTTTATCTCCTTCAGGCAGCATTCCGTCACTGCCAAAAAAACTCCGTTTGGAAAACCACTCTTTCGCAATCGCTCTATTTGCGAATTCATGTTTTGGTTCATTCTGTGCTGGCAAGATTTTTTTAGTGGCCTGTAACATGCAAGATTTTGTAATGCCTCTTTTTATAAGTTTCGTATGATCAGAATCATATGACATCTTTTTCACTACGTACCTTGTACATTCAACAGGGGTGCTCAAACCCCGCACTAATTTCCAAATTTAGGAACTGCTGTTGGTTGTCCACCGCGAACTCGAACGTGACGGCAAGGCCGCTGTGTGTCGACTGAAAACCAGCTCATGCATTATGTATAACAGAATCCGTGCAAGTGTCGGCAGGGGTGCACAAAGGTAGTCGTCCACGTAGCGGAAGTACTTCACGACTACCTTGCGTGCATCCCTGCCGACACTTGCGCACGTGTATGTGGTTTATGTTGTTGATTGAGTACTTGATGTTAGGCTGCACATGCGCTGAGTTGTCGGTATCGGATGACTATTGGCTGTGTCCTATCAAATATCTTCCTCTTTTCGTTCGACGCGAAAAAGCGAGGCGTCCAGAATTCAAATAAGTGGGGTGCTTCACAGTACGAAAACCTTGGCCTAAACTTAGCCTTCAAGTTTTTCTGGTGATGTTCTCAATCTTCAGCTGCTTTGTACGAAAGCTCAGTATATACTTCTTATCCTTGGCGTGGACTTTTGCAGCAGGCACACTTGCTTCAATTTTTCAGCATCGCTATTGCCGACGACTAAATCTGTATGCTCCCTCTTTTTTAGAACCGCTTAATCCTATAACCTCAATATATCCGGCTTTACTTCTGCGTTATTTGATTATCATTAAGCTACACATATGCGCGCTGGCGACTTCGAAGCTGCTGCAGTAACAAATATGCTTTGTTGGCAATCAGAGGAGTAAGCTACGCTGAGGCAGCATTGCTTGCTATAATTTTTTGCGCATGTGCACGATTTGAAATGTCCTGCCCACCATCGTGGTCCTGCCTCTGATAGCGGGTTGAAGTTACGAAAGAGGCTTATTCCTGAAACCCGTTAGATATCACGGCGCAGCGTAAAGGGCATGGAATGAAGTGCAGTAAAAGACAGAAAAAAGTGGAAAGGAGTGGCCACCTTCTCGAGATGAGTACCCTTCCCCATTAGAGAAAAAAAAAAGCGGTGTGTTCGCGACGGCTCTGGGAATCCATTCCACATTAGAGGCGGACACTCTACCCCTTGACCACTGCCGCGGGTAACTTCCAGTCACTATGGCCACGGTGGGCACCAGTTTTCGGACGGCTTACTGCTATACCATAGTGGTACAGCTATAATGGTACAGCTATGGTACAGCTATACCGCTGTACCATAGGACGTCTATCTATCTATCTATCTATCTATCTATCTATCTATCTATCTATCTATCTATCTATCTATCTATCTATCTATCTATCTATCTATCTATCTATCTATCTATCTATCTATCTATCTATCTATCTATCTATCTATCTATCTATCTATCTATCTATCTATCTATCTATCTATCTATCTATCTATCTATCTATCTATCTATCTATCTATCTATCTATCTATCTATCTATCTATCTATCTATCTATCTATCTATCTATCTATCTATCTATCTATCTATCTATCTATCTATCTATCTATCTATCTATCTATCTATGTAAGTGCTCTCGTGGTCACCTCGGCAAGGCATATGTAGTGAGTTTGCCGTCTCTCTCTCTCTCTCTCTCTCACACACACACACACACACACACACACACACGCACGCACACACACGCACGAACGCACACACACACACACACACACACACACACACACACACACACACACACACACACACACACACACACACACACACACACACACACACACACACACACACACACACACACACACCTCCTTACGCGCGCGCACAGAGAGACGAGAGCGAGGTAGAGAGAAAGAGAGAGAAAAGGGGTAGGCATTCAAATGGTATGCATTCAAAGAGGCGTACTCAACTCTCCGGAGAAACTCCGAAGTAATAAAAGCGTTCATAGTCGATTGTAGTTGTGGCCGCACTTCTCGATTATCGTTCTTTTTTTCCCTTGCTAACCGTGTACCCGGCTGTAGCCTATTTGGTGCACAATATAAATTGCGTTGACGGAAAAGAACACCGATGGTAGTGTCGAGTAGCATTTGCACTAGTACAATTTGTGAATTGAGCATGAAAAAGAATTACGGAAAGAGGAAACAGTCTGTGTGTGCTGTCATTCTCTAGCCTGCTTATGTGCACAGAAAAAGGGGAACGTGGAAAAGAAAACTATTGTCAAAAAATGGCAATTAAGTGAACGATTTATCGGTAAATCCACGAGATAGGTACGGTGTCATGTATCAGGTCTATACTGTCTTTTGCGGTCACAGCTATGACACTTTTCATGAGACCAAGGATCAAGTCCTCTAGCTTTGATTGGAAGGATAAAACAAGCCAACGTGCGCTGTTTCTTGCTATAGCAAAATGAGTAGCGTGTCTTGGCGATGGGCGACTACATGTAGGCTTATTAGTTTCTAGTGTTCCCACTATCGATAGTATCTTTACTTGCGCTTCATCTTGTTTTTCACGACAACACGTATCATTGCAATATTGACACAGGACTTAACGACCTGACGCAGGACCAGTCGACAGGACTTAACGTCACAGAAGAAGGCCGTTCAAGCGCAACTGCGCTTTCTGCGTTCAACCGATCAATCAGAAAGGCTCTGGTTGAAACACCCTGCCTGTGTGTGTGTGTGTGTGTGTGTGTGTGTGTGTGTGTGTGTGTGTGTGTGTGTGTGTGTGTGTGTGTGTGTGTGTGTGTGTGTGTGTGTGTGTGTGTGTGTGTGTGTGTGTGTGTGTGTGTGTGTGTGTGTGTGTGTGTGCTTTTTTTTTCGTTTTTATTTTATCTCTCTCTGTGTCCTCTTTCCGACCACTATTTCCTCACCCCTGCGCGGTTGAGCCAGCCTGCTACTAGTACCAGGTTAACCTCCCTGATCTTCCTTTTCATCTATTTCTCTCTCTTGACACCTCCTTCAAAGCGTCCCCGTATTTCGCCTACGCTGACGAAAATTCACTGCCTTCAAACAAATTTAACGCGCATGATCCTAATGCATATTCAAGTTGACAAGCAAGCCCGCATTTATGATGGGATAAAATGGTTCTAGAAATAACAGAAATCCCGCGTCACATTTCAATGTCACGGCATTTTGACCTTTAAAATTGAAGAAAACAACGGATAACAGTGATGTCATGCGTTATTTTATCAAGAGGTTAGATACACCGACACGGAGACGTGCGACACCTATGATGCAGTCGCCCTTAAACCTACTATATCGAGCGAAAATAGGAAACTGTCTTACTTTGCCCCTAAGCAGCATCTCGCGTAAACAGATGCAAATGACAGAGCAACGTCGGCCAGCGTCGTGCTCCTGGTTGTTTAAATGTCCGATATAGAGGAGGAATGAACATTTTTCAAAGAAATCTTTGTCTGAACTTCCAGCTTCGGGAGATTGCGCTCCGAAATGCGGGCGACATTCGAGAAGTTTTGCCGCTGACGCCTGGAAACGTCCCGCTTTCGTGAAGGAAACCTTTGGGGTCGATAAAAAGCTAACAGAGCATACTGCTCGATTCACTCGAAAGTGACATGTCAGCGTCTCAAGATCTGCTTGATGTGCGCAGCTGTGAAGTAGGTGCATATTTCCCCAAGGGCGTCGTTTCGTTTCGTCTACACATAGCTACAAAAAATGAAAGTACGGAAATTGCCATAGAAACGCATCTCCAACAGCTGTCCAGAAAATGTCCTTTGCCATTCAATCACGCCGCAACTTGGTGACAGCTTCTGAGCACCGAAATGACTTGCCGGGAGCATTGGGGGCCGCTCCCACATGAAGCGAGCATAGCACTCGACGCATGAAGATAAAGTCAATTATGGCTTATTTACACCAGCGACTCGTAGATGTCACGAAAACCGATTTGGTAGGTAAACGTGCGAATGGTTGCCTTCGTGGAAAAACTATTGTTTCCAATCAGGCCTTTTCGAAGGCCACACAAAGGAACACAGTTGAAGGGGAGAGTCTTTTCAGCTACTCACCTATAGCTGGAAATTTAACCTTTGCCACGCGCACTTTGTGTTAAGCGTTTCGTGGGACTTTCGCACCATTCCACATATAATAAAGTTTAGATTGCTTCAGTAAACTTCAAAGCAGTCTTATTGAAATACGCAAATGCAAACAAAGCGCCGTTTGTTGAGCAATAATACTGCATTAAAACGTGTCAGTCAATCTTCTGCTAAAGCACTACTCATCTATTTAACACTTCTACTAGGTAATTATGCTTTAAACACTATACATAACTTTTGATCTTTTTACACTGAGTAGAACTTTGAATTTCAATAAGTTCACAAACACTTCTGTTTCAATAGTCACATCGTATTGAAGAATACGTAATCCATTTTAACCTTCCATAACAACAAGTCATTCATAAATAAAATGACAGAAGCAGATACTACGACTTCGACTGTATATTTTAAACAGTTTTTGAAAACATACTTTGCTGTCAACAAATTAAATATCGGGGTTTTACGTGCAGAAAGCAGGATATGATTATAAGGCAAGCAGTGGCGGGGAAGTCTGAATTAACTTTGACTAACTGGAGTTCTTTAACATCAATCTAAGTGCACGGTGTTCCTCCACTGCGCCGTCATCGAAATGCAGTCACGTGGCCGGTAATCGAACCCACGTCCTCATGCTTAGCAGCGCAACACCAGAGCCGCTAAGCCACCATGGCGGCTCACTTTACTGTGCTAATCACATAACAAACAGCACAAGCCAAAACACTTAGAATTTGGAAAAAGGCGGTGGTATTGCGGCAGAATCTCTTAGAATATAAATTTTTCTGAACCGGTCAAACCACTTGCCAACAGACCAGGTTTCTTTTTCTGTAAGTATATTTTCAAATTACATATTTAGGTGAAATGTAAAAACATTTGCTGAAAGCTGGTTAAAACTGGTGTACCAGTTTTAACAAGCTTACAGCAAATACCACTCTGTAGAGCACTGATTCTCAAATGGGGGTCCCGTGGACCCCGTAGGGTCCCCCACGCGGACGCGGACCCCGTAGGATCCGCGAATCCATATTTGGGGGCCCGTGAAAGCCATCCCCGAAAAAAAAAGAACGCGTTTTTTGGAGGCACACTGCGTCCCATGACCACGGCCCCCTTGTTACTTTTGGTATGCTTCTTTGCATAACAATGTTGTACTGCGGCGGAGCTGACTAACGTTTCCTCTTCTACATGAGATGGCTGTAAAGCTTTTGTTCTACTACAGATGCACGCAAGCATTCTTTTTGGAGGCTTGCATACTTGAAGAGCAAACATAGCTAGAAACAGGTTGAATGTGGCTGCATAACGCACTACTTATTGACAAGCTGTTGAGATCGAATTGGCGTGGCACTTTAGTTTGACCATTCTCTGTCAGGGGGAAATAAAATGCACTGTACTTCACGCGGAATGTTGTATTGATTTATGACCCACCCTTCGCGCCCCCTTTTCTCTCACTGCAAGGTGTTCGTCATCTCTTCCACCGGTCCACAAGGGGTCCCCATAATATCCATCCCAGAGAACCACTGCTGAAAAGTGTTATTCGAAAACCACGAGAGCATTACTACGTGCTGCACAGAATTAGGATCCTTAGTGATACAAACGGCACGGAGAATTGAATGTTCTGATGGAAAATGTGGCGACGAGCAATCTCAGACGCAGAGGAGTCACGAAAGGTGACAAACAGTGAGACTAGGGCACGAGCAAGAAATTCACTGAAGGAAGCCGACCTTACCGGAGAAAGGAGTTTGTAAACACGCAGAAACGACAGTCTCAAGGCACGCGGGAATCCGAATCAAGTCCGAAGGGCACTACTGAAGATGCAAATTAGCACAGCAAAAGACAAATGGCGCAAGAAAATACGCAAAAACAAGCGCTACTCACAACTTTCGAAAAGAAGGTAGCGAGAGTTCTAGATATGCACATCCTCTTGTGGCGCATGCGCATGCAGAATAACAGCAAAAGGACACGTGCACATTAAAGGCGGCTGCGCAAGTGAAACCCTGAAGAAGTATGCGGTTTACGGCCAACTTATATTTTTGTATACACCGATCTGTGTTATTTTTTATGAGAGGCTAACAGTGAAAAAATACGGAAAACGCGTTACGGCGCTTGCTTAAAAAGGTTGAACCCGAGGATCGAGCGTCGCACCCTTACGTGGAACCATGAGCCACCATGAGTGCACGCTTTGCCTCCTTCGAGGTTTATTTTTTTGCGTCTGTTTCTTTAAGCGGTCGTTTAAGCAATGTTGGGTTAAACTGACTTACAATTTTGCGCAACTTAAGGTGATGGCATAAACCAACCCTCCGGAGCACTTAGCAACTGGCGTCCCATGCCCAGTGCGACAGCCTAGCCTGCAGCAGCGTACCTTTGAGCTAGCAGGCGTGCTTACTTCGTGTTTGTGGAGAGACGCCAGTGATGATGCTTGTGCATCTTTGTGAGTGCGTCTGTGCGTATTCACTTGTACGAAAGCGTGCACATGCGCCTACAAGCGCGCCGCCACAGCAGAAAGAAGGTGCGACAAGAATCGGCAATATTTAAGAGAGAACCATAAAAGTGAACACGCGTTGAGCCCGTAACGTTCTTACGCTCCCCGGCATAGCTCAGATAAAGCAGTGCAGGAACTGCACTGCTGTTTTTTTTCGGTTGCATCCGCGCATATCAAAGAACCGCACCATAAACTTCGCTGAGGCACACTTTGACAAAGTGCAGAAATCTTCGCGCGCAGCTAACGGTATAATTGGATAAACGACGGGGCTGACAGCGAAGGTAACCAGATTTTGCTCTGCACACAGCAACGAAGTTAAGAACAACGTTGCGCACCCTGCTGGGCTCTTGTCACATCCTGTCCTTAAAGTGCTACCAGTCACAAAAAAATACACAGAGGCTGCATGAATTGCACTGCTTGCAGTGTATAATAACCTTGTTTATCATTAAGCGCTTGACCAGTAGCAGCCGAAGCAGAAGGCTTACTTGCGCAACGGTGCCCTTGATTCTTCAAGTTAAACTGATGAATCCCAGATGCAGTAGATGAATCATTTAGCTGCAATTCCGAAGTGGCAACTGGCCTCACATAGCAGATCACCCCTGTGAGGGGCCTTTCATTCGACTGCCGTCATTTCTTGCCACGTGACGCCAGTGCCACGTGACGCCAGTTGGCAACAAAAGAAAGTTCCACACTCGCCTTCATGGCTGCGAGTGGCGCTGGCTAACACTGCCAGCATTACATAAGCATAAGTACCCAATAATGTGGATCGGAAAGCGATCGCAGCTGTAGCTCAATTAGTAGAGTACCGGACGCGTTATGGGAAGGTTGTATATCCGGCCCCTACCTGTGACAAGTTGATTTTTCATACACTTTCATTCCTTTCCATTCATGTTATAATTACTATACTACACTTAAAATATACAAGTAACGTCCCCTATATCTTGTTTAGGTTCATCGTCTCTGGGCTTCATTAGTTTCTGTCTAACAAAAGAAACGGGCCGTCAATCAGTCCCCCCCTCCCCTATTTCGATCATTTCTTCAATGTCACGGCTAGTTAGCGTAAATTTACACAAAGCGTTCCTTCAAGCGAAAGGCTTTGAGAATCATCGCCCTGAATTCCGTTTTTTTTATTCGCCAGCAAGACCATTCATCATTTCTGTGCCGTAAAGTTTCCAAGACAAATTCCTCCTCAATATGAACCGATCTGTTTTCAAGCCGCCTGCTTTGTCAGCAGCGCTAGCGTTTATCGGTTCGCCTTTAGAGCACCAAGAAATGTGAAAGGTGTGCCGCAAAGGAGCGCCGACGTTTTTTTTTTTTTCACAGCTCGACGCAACGCTTTGAACTGAATTAGGCTGCAAATTGCCCTCGCTAATTTTACGACCCAGTCCCAAGAATGACCTCCATCTCCAACCTCTGTGAGCCTCCTCCCCAGCGCCTTTTGTGACAGCGTGGCGTTTTACAGCCAGGCGTAACGGTTTCGTTCATTGCGCACTGTTCATGGCGCTTGTACATTCGCGGAAATCCACTTTCCTCGGTGGAGATTGTACTGTTTTTTTTTTCTTTCCTTCCCCTTGCTGAGGTGATATACGCTGCTGAATTCTCGCCTTTGAGAGGTGGCCGCGTCTATATGTGTAAGGTGCCAAGTGTGTACGCCTTCGCGCGCGAAAGTAGGAAGTGGGTTGTCGTGGGCCCGAACTGACCCGCAACGTACGCCGGTGCTCAAAGTTGGATCGTAGTTCCTGCGCGCGGGCCACCGCCCCGACGACGTTCACAGTGTTCATGTCTAAGATGGGCACGTGTTTACTTTCCGGGTGCGCGTTCTGTCGCCGGTGACGTGTCAGTGCTGTGCCAAACGCCGAATGCTCGGAATGCGTACTTCCTGTGCTCGCCAAGTGATCGGTATCTTCCCATCGTTTGTGCTCTAACTGCAGTCTGTCGTGTTGGGTGCACGCACTTGAGTTCGATTTCAAAAGGCACGAGGACGCAGCGCCAGTAGAGAATTTTCGTGTTTCACTAAAACCCCGATAGTTCGACTTTACGCTGGTCATGTTCAAGGAGAGGCCGCATAAAACGGAGGTTTACTTTGGTTAATTGATCTTATCGACCTTCCACTGATACGTGTGTTTGATTATAACATACATAATCAGACGCCGAACTGTGGTCCTTCTGTGACAAAAAGGTGCAGTTAAGCGAAGTTTGTGAGCTTCATAGTTTTCTTGTTTGAGAGCCTGCCTTACTTTTAGAGGGCTCGTATTCTGTTTGCGTACTCGAGAACTGTGAGGCTTTATGAATAATTTCGTTGGCATGCTGTCAGTCGAGAAATCCGAAAATATGTGAGGAAGTGGCCACATGTAGTTCTGCAGCCCTTTGACTAAACCTAAAGAAAGAAAAAAGAAATCTGGTATCATCCCGCTTTGCTGCACTGTATGTACGCGTACTATAGCTTCATAAAGTCCGACTGACGACTGCTTCCAAATAGATAAATTGTATGTATACTGTGAAATGCGTACCAGATTATAACACTTGCGCGCTATTTGTCATTTTGAACCGTTTAAATACCCGTCAGGTGCTAGAAAGCAACCGTGTTGAAGAGTTGCGAGGTGCTTGCGGACGCACACGAGCAACGCTCTCACTATAACAGCACATCACTTGATGCGAGTTCAGTACTCGAAGAAGACTCCTGAACATTTCTCGAAAGCCATCGTCCTCGATTGTTGAAGGTTAGCAGCGCTCGCTCTCAAGATACCACGAGGTCTCAATCCAAGCTTCATGTTGGAAACAATCTGGGAAGACGAACTGGAAGGTGTGACCTTTCCACGAGAATCCGAGAGCTCTGACGATGACGAAGATGACTTCACGCTATGCGTCAGGAGCTCGGCGCACGACGACACATCACTCGACTTCAGCTTCACATTGCCTCGTACTTCACACGGTAAGCTACACGCATCGCTGTTCTTCAACTGCGCGCTTGCAATTACGAGTTATCTGAAGTTGCTTAAACGAAAGACCCGTCAACAAAGAAAACGCCAGGCCTGCGCTGAAACCGCAGCACAGTCACAGCGAAAGCTGGAAGAGCGGCGTTTCTAGAGCCCGTTAAGCTCTCTTGGGGCAACAAAACAAGTACACTAGAAAGGTACCCACTACGCCATAAATCACAATTTTTATGAAGTTGGGAATCACCTACTAAGCCATTCTTCGTCATTGTGCGGAGAAGCGAGGCACCAGCTGCACGTCTGTAAGGCATTATGGGCACTTTGTTGACGCGACGACTGATGACGATGAAGAATTATGGCTCAGCCCTTTGTAATGGGTTGGAATCATTAAACGGCCCACCAGTTATGTTTTTGCATTGGGTGACGCCCGGTCGCTATTTCCCTCTCCCGTCATGCTGTATAACATACGTTGGCGTGGGAGAGATAGGGGGGGGGGGGAGAACTTTACTGAGACCCCGAGGAAATGGATCATGCGCTTATGGGCTTCCTTGGCAACCAATACAAGTGCACTTGCAAGGGACCCACTACGCTATAAATCATTGTAATTTTATTGAGACCCCGAGGAAGTGGATCATGCGCTTATGGGCTTCCTTATCCTAGGCAACCAATACAAGTGCACTTGCGAAGAACCCACTACGCTATAAATCATTGCAATTTTTGAGAAGTAGGGCAGCAAGCACTGTGCCATTTTTCGTCATTCTACGGAGAGCGTTGGTACCTGCTAAACGCATATAAGGCATTATGCGCACTTTGTTGATGCTATGCCTGATGACGATGAAGATTTATGGCAGAGCCCTCTGTAATGGGTTGGAAGCATTCAACAACCTATTCGTTGCGCAATTCGCATTGTGTGACGCCTGGTTACAGAATTCGCGTTGTGCGACGCTTGGTGGTTATTTTACTCTTCTACCACGCTATATTGCATATGCTAATGTGGTTCCTTCCCGACATGAAGCCTGTATAGGACCTTTTTGCAATGCAGTTTCAAGCACCGGCATGGCTCAGAGGTTGAATACTGGGCTCCCACGCAGAGGACCCAGGTCGAACCTCGTTCCATCCTGGCATTTTTTTCTTATTTCGTTTTTTTTTTCTTATTTCGAGCGATACTGGTTACGGACACCGGCGGCGGCGGCGGACAACTACGGCACCAAAAACGGCCGGTGAAATGATCTCATAACAGCTTTCGCTGTAAAAGCACGCGTACTATAACAATGTGCTCGGGCATCTATGAGGGCATAAAATGTCGTTGAAGCAGTTACGAGGTGCGTTGCTTATGGCGGCTTCAATAGGTATGTGGATCCAGCACAATTTAATCTTTTTGATGCATACCTTATAAACCTTTAGGTTTCACAGTCGCAACTGGAAATACGTGTCGCATAGTGAGAGGCTTAGAATTAATAAGGACGACTCAAATCCTTATATCATGCACAGTAGTCTCAGTTGGTAAGAATTCTTAGTAGGGATTTCAGCTTCGTTAAAATGGGTCCGCAGAAGCGAATAATCAGATACACCGGTTCATAATCGTTCTTAAAACTTTCTAGACTGGTTAACGTCCCTGCCTTTCCTCTCTCTCCTGATCCTTGCTTCCTTACAAGCGTCATTTAGAAGTAGTATTCTTTTTGCCGCTTTAGGAGACTCTTCATTTCATTTTCGCAAAAAAAAAAGCAAGAAAAAAAAGCATCCGAATGACTTTTTAACTGCGGCTACATTCTATGTGATTGTTAACGTAGCCATGTCATATACTAAAGTCAAGAAGCCTAGCGTCCTCGTTGTCGCTGAGGATCAAGAATGCAATCACTCCACTGATCTTTTAACGTCTAATGAACCACGTGCCTGGATCCCAAGCCTTCATCCCTGACGTCGACGATGTCTCAACAGCAGCGCTCGCTCATTCGATGCGCGCAAAAAGAAAATATTGATCGCAAGAGCAGCTTAAAGTGCGCCGCACGACTCCATCTTATCCGGCGTACGGCGAGTCAAAGGTACTCCTGCGTTACGCTTTAGTGGAAGACACAATAAAAACCAGACAGCCGTAAAGGAGGTGCCTAAAGTTTTTTTTTCTTGCGACACCACTGTCATGCTGAAGAACGGCGTTACGATGAAAGGATGCTCTGTCATCTTTCCTCGCGAAAGATATCTTTTCGCTTCAGTGGAGGTTGCTCTACGCTCTGTAGCTTTCTCCTTTATCGTGTTTTTCAGCAGACCAGTTGATACTTTGCAACGGCGAACAAAGTCACGTTGAAAGCGGTGCAAGGTTTGTTGCACGCTTCATTCGTTCTTACTCTGGACTGCATCGTCGTCGACTTGATAAAGAATTGTAAGCTGCAGCGGCTGCCGTGCTGGTGTTATGCAAAGGGATTTGCATCAAGGCAAACCAATTGCCCATTTATTGCACATGCTGTTACGATAAAGTACAGTGCGAAATCAATACATAGTATATAGTTCCTAGACAAGGCGTGCGTGTGCCCCGCCACGGTGGTCTAGTGGTTATGGCGCTCGACTACTGAGCCGGAGGCCGCGGCTGCATTTGCGATGGAGGCGAAGATGTTCGAGGCCCGTGTACCTAGATTTAGGTGCACGTTAAAGAACCCCAGGTGGTCTAAATTTCCGGAGCCCTCCACTACGGCGTCTCTCATAATCATATCGTGGTTTTGGGACGTTAAACCCCAGATATTATTGAGGCGTGCGTCAGGCCCGTAGCCACAAATTTTTTTCGGGGGGGGGGGGGGGGGGGGCACTTGCTGAAAGGCTTGAGTATTTGAGAAAAACGCCTATTTTCATTGTTTATTTTCGTTAAAACACCATGTATCATAAAAATTTCGGGGGGGAGGGGGCCCCCCTGGCTACGGGCCTGGCGTGCGTGTATGCAGGTCACTGTATACTGCCCGAAGCGGTTACTTTGGCTGCAGATTTCATATACTGCTTTTCAAGGATCTAGAAAGACGGTAAGCATTTTGGTTCAACTGAAAAGATGGTAAGGGTGCGTACCTCGCGTGGTCAGCGCAGAGAATAGAAGCAGAACAAATGGAAGCAGAACAAATGGAAGCAGTGCTATATTTAAAGCAGATTTGAACGAAAAAAAATTGTAGGAGTAACATTAAGAGATAGGAAGATAGTAGGCTGGGCCAGGCAACAGACGGATAATATCCCAGTTGATATTAGGCGAAAGAAGTGGACCTGGACCGGCCACGTAATGCGTAATACAGACAGCCGGTGGCCAGTTAGAGCCGAGGACGGCAGCGAGTTAGGTGAAGTGATGAAATGGGGAAGTTCGCAAGGATAAAATGGAATCGGCTCGCGCAAGACAGGGTAAATGGAAAATCACTGGGGAGGCAGTCACCCTGCAATGGATGTAAACATAGGCTGGTTATGATGCTGTTGTCTACGACAGTGATGATGAGGACAGTGATAGAGGAACAAATATTACTCACTGCTGCCCAATTTACCTAGTGCAGATTGACAAGCTCGTGGAAAAAACGGCGAGCTCTTGAGGGTAAACAAACGCCTGGAAAAGCGAGGAACCAACACGGCTCATTATAAGAGTGTCAGGAAACTGCTATGAATATTCAAAACTGACACTAGATTTTTCCGAAAAGGCTAAATTTCTCATTCAATACGCTAACAGGAAGTCTGGTTGATGCAGTGTTAGCTCCTTCGGAACGTTCATTTCTCATCTTTGTAACGTGGCGTCTCGCTTTCCGTTAGTGACACCTCATTACTGAGAAAATGAGACTTCGCTTTCGCTTTGTGTCAAACGCCTCCAACGGAAGTACACGCAACGTTGCCTGTCAGTGCAGCAGTCGGCGTAATCGTATGCAGCCTGTAGTTTGCGGCCCTCGAACCGCGCTATTTGTATGGTACTTTAACCTTGACCCAAATTACAGGTTTCAGATAGCTTGCCTCCCTTAAAAAATATTTCGTGCATTCAGGGACGCGATGATTTGTATTTGAGGATGTGCGACAAAGGAACATTTTAAATGTTTCTAGCCAGCTTACAATTATCGCCCTAGATGTACGCCGGCTCTTAATGATTTATTCAAGCAGCTACATGCTAAGTTCATAAACGAAGCTTTATAAGCCTGCCCCATCGATAAAACGAGATGCATAGAGAAAAGCAGAGAGGTTAACCAGGTTCCACACAGTTCGCTAATTTGCAATGGGGCATTGGGGCATGGGGGGGGAGGGGGAGGGGGAATTATATATAAGGAAAACAGATAGAAAGACACGCTTGCACGCGCGACAATTTCGTATTCGAAAGCGGTTGCAGAGCGCAGTCGTTTTTAAAATAAACTGCGGCAGTGTTTTGGTTACTTTCTGAGCTGTTGGCAGTCGAGTCCATTGTTCTAGAATGGACACAGAGTGTGAGCTGCTCATAAGGGCCACCTTATTGAGATAGTGCCAAAGATGATCCTTA
This sequence comes from Rhipicephalus sanguineus, assembly GCF_013339695.2. NCBI lineage: Eukaryota > Metazoa > Arthropoda > Arachnida > Ixodida > Ixodidae > Rhipicephalus > Rhipicephalus sanguineus. The sequence continues at coordinate 205,067,483 of NC_051178.1, read as the reverse complement.
TCCTATGCACGGGCACGACCCTGTCTTTTCGTCCATGGTGCTCGTTACCATATTGAGAGGAAGAAAAAGAGGAGTTCAAGAAGCGTTTTTCTCTCTCCGTTTTTTTTCGCTTGGCCTCACAGGTGCTGATTCACCGGCCATTGTTATGCGAAATGCTTTTGTGTGCTTTTACATCGATACATCGCGAGACGAGGGTAAAGAAAATTGGCAATCCCACTCGAGAAGAGCATTGTCTTGTACTCCGCGGCTGCATTTTTAAAAGTACTCCGTGAGAGCTCACAACGCAGCTGTACTAGAGCTATTTCGTTTTTCTTTTCTTGAAACAGCGATAAATTTGCCGGAGTCAATTTGTCTCATTGCACACAAAGTCTCTGATAGCTGGTCCGTATTCTTGCGTAATGGTATCTGGCTGTTTTGCCAGGAGACCTTAAGCGTAACCTTCCGTTGAGGAGGACCGCAGACGAGGGAACAATTAATAATTCATGAAAAATCAATCGGCTCAGCTTATTAAACCGTTTTACATAATTAATACTCCGAATACACTTTCAGACGTATTGGCTGCGCTGATGAGATTATGAACGAGCGATGGTGAAAAATTAAAAGAAAATGCGAATGGGATCACTGTAATAGGGCCTGTTAATCCTTTTTTCCTCGGCGCGCTCTCGGTGCACTATGAATAAAAAATCACCACCCAAGCTCTCCATAACCATCGAAGCTGAAACGTGCGGCCTCAAGTGTTTCCCAAAGGGTTAATCCAGACGGTTCATTAAAGGTTTTTTCAACTATTGATTACGTCTGTTGAGAAATATTAACAGGCGTTTGCCGCCCGTGTGTTTTCTTCTTCATTTTTTCTTCTTAACCAGTTCTCTTAACCGGTGGGGAGTAGTGGGGCTTGCCCACTTTCAGTGGCACGTACGCGTTGGGAGCTCTTGCGCACATAAGACGGAGCAATATTGGTTTCACCTAACCATCTTGCGCGCTTTGCTCTGACTTTGCCAGCTTAGATCACATGCTCTGGCGGTGCCCCGCGTTACGGGGTTTCAAAGACGTTACGTTGTCCGATTGGGATGCTGCCCTACGCAGTCCGGATTTAGAAGCACAACTACGAACAGTCCAAGGGGCCCGCGACGTGGTGGAGAGGCCTATCTGTCCCAACGTTTAAGCGGCCCGCTACGTGCTAGTTCACGTCCCGAAGGACCCAAATAAAGTTATTCCATTCCATATACAGTTTCACCGTAAAAAAAATATATTAAGAGAAAATACAGCGTGAAAATCACGAATGAGGGTTAGAATACAACTAAGAGGCAATAATTTTATAATATGGAACAATTTCGAATTTGCCTACAAGAACATGATACGCTTTTCATAGTTTTCGTAATAATTCCTCTTTTTATCTAGCTCGCATACGTTACGCTGTTTTATGCATTCAAAGCGGAGTTCCAGTATTAACGATAGCGTTGCCTTCACGGGGATAAATAGACAGAGGGCATCATTCAAAGCGCCTTGGGTTTGCTAAGAAATGCTTCGCATTTAATATAAAGAAAAACAAGGAGAGCCGCCTAGCTCCGCTCTTCCTTCAGGCTTGGCACCACCAGGCCGAAGCTGCCATAATTTTTTTAAAGCATTATGGGGATCGATTAGATCCCCATGACGTACGGGACCCGATTATAAAACGCGCCTGCATCGACAGATGAAAAAAAAAAAAGCGCAGCTCCGTTACACGCTGCTAAATTGTGCTATTTTTTATATAGATAACTGAGACGACTAAAACGTTTCTGAGTATTAGGAATGAAAGTGATGACACTGAAGCATTGGATTCCTACAGCCGATAGCTAAACCCAGTTTCTATAATTTTGTTTTAAGCTTATCAATGAAACGTGAATGGTGTAAATGTTCATGCCGGGAAAACTGGATGGAGATCTTATAACATAGCAGCTGTGGTAACCGCTTATAGTTCTGTCAAAATGATTGCGGAGAATTTTCCTTAGAGGTGTCGGTTCCGTTTCGCTATAAAATAATGACCCTCTACTTGAACAACATGCAAGGGAAGGCGCGTATGCAATGGTATACAGCATGCGTGCCACTTACAAACTTCTTTGCAATATAGGCTATAACAGCGGCAGTTCCAGCGCCTAGCCTGTCATGTCCGTGATCTTGCCTCGCTTTCCTTTGCTGAACTGATTTCATAAATACTGACTACGTGAATGACAGCTGGGATGGCATGCACCGTATTCACCCATCCTATTTGGTTAAGAAGTTCAAACAGCATAATAGTTTACACCGTAGTTCAGCATTCTGATGTTTGTAGAAGTAATCTCGCCTAACCAGCGAAACGACCTTGGTCGTAGTACTTATGCAACGGAAGTGAGCCGTAAGAGTCGAGAAGTGCTAACAGGACGTGGAAGCCGGCTGTTATGCTGGAATTGTTGTGCACTCGCCTGCGACCGACGGCGAAGGACAGGGTGTTGCGAAAAGACGCAGAAAACGGCTTGATAGCGCCAAAACTAGGCTAATATCCGCATATTAAATTATTTTTTCGCATTTCAGATTTGGCAATGCCACCCGCGCAAAGCGCGAGCTGTTGTTTCAACAGGAACTACGTAAAGATATAAGACTGCGATTTGTACAGGAGGCTCACGCGCTGATTGAATATCGTATGAAAACATGCGTGGCTGGGCCGACATTCGCAGACATATGCCTCTACAATTGTCTAAGGGCTCTAATCTCAGTGATTACGAATGCTATCTTGTTTTTCCTCTTGCGAACTTGCCAAAAATTTTCGCTCTGGAGAAGTCCTCGCAAGCATTATGCCGGGACGTGTTTCGCATAACGGAGTCCGGCAATGCATCCGCTAAGGGCCTAAACTGAAAGGAAAAGTTGTGTAGAGGGGTGGGGGGGCGCGTTCTCGAAAAATATTACTGAATATTATTCTAGGGGACCCGGCCTGCTTGCCTGGTGATCAGCGGTACGTGTACACATACAAAGCTCCCCCTTCCACTGTAGAAATTGACGCATGTCTGGCGTCATTACTAAATTGAATATTTGGGGGCTCATGGGACCTACTAAAGGTTTGGAAGTACTGGACATAGAACATATGGTACCTGCTGTGCAAACTGAGCCTATGGTGATTTGAGCTTGCCGATGAACACACGAAGTGTGCCTAGCAATGAGTTTATCCTTCTATCTTTTCATCCCTTAATCTTTTTCCCCCAGCGTAGGGTAAGGATAGCAAACTTGACGCACGTCTGGTTGACCTTCGTGCCTTTTCTCTTGCTCCTTCATACAACTACATACATACATACATACATACATACATACATACATACATACATACATACATACATACATACATACATACATACATACACACATACATACATACATACATACATACATACATACATACATACATACATACATACATACATACATACATACATACATACATACATACATACATACATACATACATACATACATACATACACGGAGCCGTGCGTGCGTTGGAGCCTTAAGCGATTAGACTTTAAATGCGGCCCTCGCCCGTGTACGTAAATGAGCAGCGTCAGCCGCTAATTATACCATCGCGTCGGCTTTGTTGTTGCTCTTCCTCATTGTTTCGTTCTGTTTCTACCACTTTTGTTTCACTTCCGCTAAGTCAGAGCCGTACCGCAAAACAAGCCTCCGCCATATGGTATTCCTGTCCTCCAGTCGGCTCGTCTCGGTTTTCAATGTCGTCGTCAACGACCGTGCTCGCACGGTCGCAACAAAACGGGTAGAGCGAGGCGGCTGCGTCTTGGAGGTGAGTTGAGCGCCATTACACCCACTTCAAGGGAACGCGTGTGCTCGCCGCCCCTCGGGGCGAGCACTCTAGGCGAGACAGCAGGCGTGGGCTGCCCTTGGCGGCAGGAAGGTGTCGCACGCAGTCTGGCAACCCACGACTTCACCTGGGGGCTTGGATGAGATGCGCCCGTGTAAATGCATAACCGGAGGCGGCAGCGCTGCTTGGTTATACGAGAAGTCGTCTCCCTAGCTCTAATACTCACCTGGTGGCCTTCTGGCGTAATCACCCTGCGTAAAGACAACCGCGGTGCAGTGCAGCGGCAAGCTGTGAGGCTGGCATTGGTCGTATTACGTATTGGTCGGCTCGCTGGTTCGTTAATGTAATTGGAGCCGTGCAAAATGAACGTCCAAGAACGCAACAGCCTGTAGGTATTTAATCTTCAGAAACAAAATAGGTGAAAACAGAAGGCGTGTGAATAGGATAAAACAGAAGGTGCTTGAAAGTTCGAACGGTTGTGTAGCCATGCCGTCTATTTTATTGAGAGTTGTTTCGTGTGTGGTTGGTCACAGATGACCAATGTCATAACGTGCTTAAGCATTTGAAAAAACTATACTGGACATACAACATTACATATTAGCTCTGTTTCTTTGTGTTAGGTCTCTAAAGAAGCAGTGCCGCGATAAATAAGGAGCATTGGGTTTCTCTTTATTACGTGTACTTCGCTAGTGCCCAGCCGCCTTTACTAACATTATGCCCAGCATCAATATGTGGAGCAGCTTTTTCGTACGAAGAATTTATTGCGTGAATGCTTTGCGCAAATACGGCCGCAGTATACGTCTCTTCTTCCTGTTTCGTCCTTGTCCCTTTTTGCGCCACCGTCTTATACTTTAGGAACACCAAGAATTACGAACCCGTAATAGAGAACGGCTTAAATTTAATGGTCCACGTTAACTGTTACTGCAGCCACACGTCATATAGGTAAGAAGGAAAGAAGTGGAAATTTTAAGGGCTTGTTTTTTTTTCTTTGTTATACACAATATTAATGAGAACGTCATATAGGTAGTAGCACTGCGACGGTTGGTAGCAGGCTTGGGTCACCGTCATAAACCCGTATTTAGAAAACACATGCTGAATTTTGTAAGAAAGCACTTAAGAACAAGAACCTTTATGAATTCGGCTTCTGATGCTTGGGCTGTAAGGCAATGTAACGCGTAATTTACCTGATACCATTTTGTCGTCTTGGTCGTGCTGCACGCTTTTGTGCGTGATACAGTAGGTAAATGAGCACGTGCGCGACAACGCGTCTCGTATGTCGCTACTCGCTCTCTGTCTCTTCTGTTTTCTTTGCGTGCTCGGCTTCTTCACCGCGCGCCAAGCACGCCCTCATTACGACGACGGTCATCGCCTTCGCCGGGCGTGGACTCGTGGCCCTTAGCCAGCGAATGCGGCGTCGGACGCCTTCAGCTCACGGCATGCGAGGCGCCGTGGGCCGCAGTGTGAGGCGGGGCAGCGTCTCACCGCTGCGCCCGGTGCGCGCAGAGATTCTTACCAACTGTCCCACTCGAGCCGCTATCTCTTCCATTCGGACCCTCTTCCGCTCTCTCGTAACTGCTCCGCCCTTTTCCTCTGATGACTTCCATTGCTAGCTCGTTCTGAGAAGAGGCTGGCGCATTCGCCGCGGTAATGCCGGTTCATCTAGGACGGTCTCCGACGGCAAACGGAGACACAAAGTGGGAGTAATGGCACCGAGTACAAAACACCTTATTGCAGCCTGCTTCTTCGCTGCCATTTGATGTCTGCCTCGCAGGGTCACCGACTTGCCGGCTTCGCTTTTCATTCCCTCTTTGCAATATAGCTTTTACCTGGAGACACTAAAGCCAAGGGAATAGCGTCAGTATAGGCTCTATTGAAGCCCTAACACACACACACACACACACACACACACACACACACACACACACACACACACACACACACACACACACACACGCACACACACACACTGTGTGTGTATTGGGCCACAGTGTATGGGTGTGAAAGGCAATGACGCCGCGTCCTCAGGATTTCAACGTGTCACTTGGCGCTGTGGCAATAGCACTATCCAGACTGAAATGAGGAAACTAAATGTTGGAAGGAAGACCTCGTCCCGCCTTGGCTGTAAAAAAGGGGGTATTTTGAAGGTGAAAGTTGTGCCCTTGACCTTTGATGCTATATAGCATCTGTTTGACATGAAATATTCTCCTAGTGAGCCTAGTTCTCCTGTTTTTCTTGCTCTTTTTATTGTTATTACCATTCTGTGTTTGCAGAATGTCTAGAGAATTCCGTTCTCCTGTGCCCTTCCGAAAATTGTACACCGCGCTATGTCTTCCTCAACTTGAGTATGCATCGGTGATCTGGAATGGCATTCCTAATTCCAGCAGCAACGCCATTGAGCGAGTCCAGAAAAAATTCCTAAGCATTTACAACCATCGTTTCGCTAGAAATGACTCTGGATCTCGTTCTAACGCTGCTGGATTACTATCACTGCCATCACTTTGCTGCCGACGAAATCGCGCTGATCTGTTATTTCTTTACAAGCTTGTGCATGGTATCATATCCTGCCCTGTACTGCTCAAGTGTCTTAATTTCCGAATTCCACGTAAGCTGACCAGAGAGAATAGACCTTTTCATGTAACCGCCTGCCTCTGTGAACATTCGACCATTGGCAGGATACAACGTCTTTACAATGCTTACTTTTCGGAGCTCGACGTTTTTCACAGCTCCCAGTCGTTGTTCTGCTCCGAGCTTTGCACTGTACTTACATAGCCTCGTACACTGTTGACATTTTTTTCTCTGCCTGCGCATAGTTGTATATGTGCAATTTTATAACGTTTTTTATCCCTGATATTTTATTATGAATGTATGCCTTTGTTTTTGTTTTTTTCGTGCGCCAATACAAAGACCTTACGGTTGTTCCTGGGCACATTAAATAAACGTTTGATTTGATTTGATTATTATTATTATTATTATTATTATTATTATTATTACTATTATTATTATCATCATCATCATCATCATCATCATCATCATTATCTTTTCATCAGAGTTGCGTGTGCCTTTAAAGTAAGAGGCGTCCTAAGCGTTTTCAGAACTCTTTATTTCTGAAAACTTCGTGTAGCCATCACCCTTTCATGAGAGACACAGGCAATTAGTTTAGCGTACTGCAGGTCATTACCGAAAGAATCTTGACGTGTCGGCATCATCGCACACGTTTAAATCCAATATATATAAAAAGGCTTAGGCTTTTGTGCTCGCAGTTTGCTGGAAATGCGAAGAAAAATTGTTCAAATGTTGAAAATTGCAGCGCCCAGTTAAGTGGCAGGCAAAGAGACGAGAGGCACGTGGCGCTGGGTCTTCTCGCCTCTTTCCTAGCTTCTTACCTGAGCACTGAAATTTCAATTATTTGAACTATGTTGCACCAACCAGTCTGTCTACCCTACAATCTAAGAGAAAAAATAAAAGAGGATGTGTTACTCTTTTTTTTTTCTAAAAATAAACGTAAGTTAAAGAAAGAACTAAGCGATAAAACATCGCCAACCTCGGTACTTCGCTTATCGCATCTTGTTAGCATATACTGTTTCTCTTCTGCAGTGTTCAGCTTCTTTCCCCTTAAATAACCTAGTATGAATGGTTTAAACAACAACAACGATGACAGCAGTGACGACCACGACAGGAAGGACGCGGGCGATAGTGAAAAGGGCACAGTGCGCTATGTTAGTGGTGTCAAAGCGAAGCTCCTCACAAAAGCGAGAACATTGTAATCGCAGCGGTAGCCAGACACTCGATAAGCAGGATTTTGCGATAATTATCTCGGTAAGCAGGGTTGAATTGACTGGAATAATGGTTTCGCCCAGTTGTTTCGCTGGCATCGCTGCCGTCGCTCTGATGTAGACGCTCGTTTCCATATCCAAGAGAGCGCGATAGCGGAACTTCTGGTTGACGTCACACGCGGTACAGTCACGTGACCTGCGATAAACGTCATGTATGACGTCATTGGCAGAGAGGTACGTAGTTGTCGGCTCTGGTTGTGGCGGTAGTGATACTGACCAAATAGTCAGAACCTCGAGGCGACGCGGTGTAGATTACTGGCCTTTCCAGTGACAATGGTCAACCACTGACACTGGCAAAATAGCGGCAGTTATCCAATGTAAGGGAGAACGTTTCCCTTTCATTGAAATTTCGGCGGTGGTATGACGTCACACGTGACGTTTCTGCTGAGGTCACGTGACTCTCCCGCATGTGGCGGCGACGGGAAATTCCGCTATTGCACTGTTTAGGATACGAAATCTGTAGACATCTGCTCAACATGCCCGGTAACGTCGATACACAGGCAGGTGGTGCCCCGTCCTCGATAGCAACAAGAACTGGACGCTCTGGCGTCGGTCGCTTGCGTCACAGAAGCGGCCGTTAAAGTCGTGGGAGTAAGAACGATTTCTGTTGGTAGGAAACGCAATGATTGCGGAAATTCCACCTACGCCATGCCGAATGGCGGGCGCACGAACGAAAACGCGGAAGAAAAGTGATGGCTCAGAGTGTTGTATTCTTGCCATATACGAGGTAATATAGATAGTAAAAAAAAGCAAAGTAGTTTACGATAAGAGGCGCAATCTGTGCCGTCGTTTGTCAAGCCCGCGGTGTTGCTGTCGTGACCACTGCGCTTTATCCTTTCACCCATTCCGACGAGCGAAACAAAGCAGCAGGAGTAACTTACCGAACAAGGAACGAGATATTAAGTTGTTGCTACATGTCGTGTGCGTATGGCAGCTTTGGGAGCTGTGTACCCGAAGAAACTAGAGAAGGCAGACATAGATATTGCTATAGGAGACCCTATAAGCGATGTGACCCATTTTAAGAAACTGTCTTGTAACGCATGTATCCCATGTATCCTTCAAATTGTTTCAAATTGAGAGAACACGGAATTCACCATGGTTATAGAAAGATTGTACTATGGCTTAGTACGACAGAGGATTAGGTCAATACGCTGATACGTTTTCTATACCCGCAGGAAACGTTCTTTTTCGCAATGGTGGCTACACTGCTTTTCCTCTTCGCAACGGTTCTTGGAAAACGTTTTTATATTGGTAGCTATTTCGGTGTTGACTTATCTACACTGGCGTCTGTTGCAGGAATCGCAAGGTGCTTCGCTTGTACATAAGGAAAGTGAAAAAAGTGTAGTACCCCGAATTGAATTGGATCCTGCTTTTGGAGGCTTGAGGTTTGCGGTTTTACCTTGCGGCGAAGCAGTCTTCTCTATTGTGGTATTTCCGGAAACAAATGACTCTTGCGGATAACATATACAAAACATTTGAAGCAGTTGGTTTTACCTGCGTGAACTGACTTATTAGGAATTTTTAACGACAACGACGAAAGTGCATCTGGAGAGTCTCTAAGTAATGGTTATTGGATTAATAAGTAAATTGCCAGTGTAAAATACCACTTTGAATAAAGTCCAGTTAGTTCAGAAATATATTTAGTTTGGACGACCACGGGACATAATTGAGCAGATATGAAAACTCGGGTGTTTGCTCCTCTTTGCAGGCTGTGCCATTCGTAGCGGTAAAATCACATCAAGTGATATGTGCATTGTCGCAACTTGTCGGCTCTAAATAACGTACAGAACGATAAAAAAATTAAGACAATGTTGAGGTAACTCGGAAAATATCATCCTATTTCCGTAGCTTATAAAACAAGGTTCTGTGGTTTCGAGCACACGAGGCTGATGTTGGTCAATGGATTGCGCAAAAATGTACTTCTAACGATTCATGTAAGCTCTTACACGCAAATTTGCTGACTCTAATTTATAAAAGAATTTTTTCGGCAGCTTTCTTTCTGACAATGCCGAAATTCACGCTGTTTATTATGTGAAAGCATAATTGCATATCCTATTCTCCCGAAGCCCTTTACCCAACTTGGCGGATAAATCATTCATTTCAAGGAAAATACACACCAGTATGAATTAGGCCACGTGCGTCACCAATGGCAGGAATTTCATCAACTTAATATGCACATCTAATAGGGAAGCCTACGACAGTCGATCAAACAGCGCAGTACAGACATAAGCTTGCAGAAGTCCACAGTATTTAGTACGAGTGATCTACCTCGAGCTACAGAGCGTTTTGGTTGCTGACCGAGTGTAAACTACGTCACGATTCATTATATTCATCAACCGGTCACAACCATTTGCTCGAGTTTTCTCATTTTACGCTTAAAACGAAAGCGTTAGTGCCGACAACGAGGATGGCTTGGTGGGCTAGTTGGTATTTCATCTTAGCAAGGTTACAGCGCGCACAGACGGGAAAAAGTAAAGAAAAAAAATACACGCATCGCCACGAAGTGAATCATGACGAGTGGGCGAAGCTCTGGGTATCGTATGGGCGAGTAGCCGTACGTTACCCGAGCGTTGCCCCATATAATATAAATTGAGTGACATAAGGTGACTTTAATAAAGAGTCGGCGACAAGGCTAGATCCTAAGGCCCATAATTACGTTGAAGTCGCTGACTAGCATGAAGGGTTTGTGATTGTAGGTGTTTTATATTGTTTCGTCGCAATCATGATGGATATTAGTCTATTGTTAAACCTGATGTTTCACCGTGAGCACAGACAGCGAACAACAAAGGACAAGCCTCGACCCTAAGGTGCTTCGTCCCTAAAAACAAGACACAGCACTGTCAGTGCTGTGTCTTGTTTATTCTTCACTTTGTCCCCGTTTGTGTGCGCTGTAACCTTTCAAACGTGCCGAGAATGACTTGGAGTTAACGAGAGCGCACTCTCGCCGGTAAGTCCAGCATCTCTTCTGCAGTCAGAAGGAGTGGATTGCCTGCACATCTTCGATGCTTCGGTGAACACCATGGAAGACATACATGCACATGCAACTGTTTACCGCAAGGAAAAGACAAGAGAGGAGGAGGAGGAGGATGTGGTGGATGTTTAAGGTTGCCTGCGGATCTAGCCTCGCGAGATATGCAGGCAAGCCCCGCTCGGTTTTCTCCTTTCAGATTATGTTGAAAACATGATTACTTTTTTAAAAGAGAAGATGTGATGGGTGTAGGGTAGGGCGGGCCAAATGCGACAAAAATGTGAAAATAGCGAATATTTTATTTTATTTCACTCGTTACCATAAAACATCAATGCAGAAACTTTCTCTTGGGTACAAGGTATGTGCTACATAATTATGGCGATGCTGCGACTGTTCAAAAGTTTATTTTAAAAAGAAACAAAAAATGCACCAGATGTCTCATTTTGCCCCAACCTGCGGGGCAAAACGAGACGCTGCGTGAGCCAAACGAGACAGTGTGAAAAAATTTTATCCTTTGAGTTCTTGCAGTAGAAGCACTTCAAATTCACTCAGTAGGCCCCCACGCAGTCTTCATGAGCCCAGTCTTTGCACTCCACACATTGAATCTAAACGGAACCCGACGTTGTATTGCTCCAAAACTCCTTAAAAGCATTCAGTGCATTTTTCATGTCGTTTTCCTCCCAGGAAACTCTAGATGATATTCTCTTGTACGTCCGTACTATCCTAAACAAAAAATATTATATATAATGAGCGTAAATAAATGGTTCACTTAATACGACACTCTCTAAGGCAATTCAATGCCGTTTTGTCGCGTTTCGCCCCTCTCACATGCCCGAATTAAAAAAAAATTTGCCCTTTGGCCCACGGCACCAAATGAACTAAACTTTTGGTGGAATGTAGCTAGTAGTATAAAGTAACAACCTAAATAATTACAGTGTTGAACTGATGCCGGAGTAGCTTCATGCACGGATCCGAAAATTTGGCCGAGCAGAATTTCGCCCCTTTTGGCGGGTCACGAACACACTGACATCAGCCGCGCAATTTTTCCCGCGCGAACGCTGTGAGCAATCATCAACTTTTACACAAAAAACGTCGAAAACTACCAGCACCTATCGTTGAAATAGAGAAACAAAGAAAAGGTGCTTTTTGCATTAGCTGTAGAGGGCGGCAAAGTCAAAATGTCGCGTTTTGCCCCGCGTCTCATTTTGCCCCGCCTTCCCCTATATCAGGTAGTTTTAATGCTCGCGTGCCTCGGTTGCTCCACCTTCTAGCCCCGCCACGGTGGTCTAGTGGTTATGGCGCTCGACTGCTGACCCGAAGGTCGCGCGGTCGAATCCCGGCCGCGGCTGCTGCATTTTCGATGGAGGCGAAAATGTTTCAGACCCGCGTACTTAGATTTAGGCGCACGTTAAAGAACCCCAGGTGGTCGAAATTTTCGAAGCCCTCCACTACGGCGTCCCTCATAATCCTATCGTGGTTTTGGGACGTTGAACCCCAGATATCATCATCAGCTCCGCCTACTGCAATAGATGGTGGTATGATTCTAGTAGTCTATTATTTTTATTTTGTAAGTTTAAAAAGTCGGGGACGCAAAGTTAAACAACGCTGTTGTCCAAAACCAAGAAAAAAAAATGAGAGGCGGTTTGGCTCCGCCGAGCAACGTAGTGTTGTGAGAAAGCACATTCGAGAGCCTTAGAGAACACCGAACGTAGTTGTAATCGCGAAGAATGTACAACTGTGACAGGCATGCTGTTGAAACCACGAGGAACGCCAAGCCCTACTGGCCGAAGCAAACGTGCACAAACACCGAGAAACGCTTGGCCAAAGCATCGGGTCGCGACCAATTCCCCCACAGAGTCCAGCTAAAGCCGCGTGTTCTTTCCTGCCATTCGTCGCGAAATCTCGATACGTAGGATAGGAGTGCTTTTACGTTTAAAAAATAAAAGCAAAACAAAAAAAACGATAATAAAGTACAATACGACTCAAAGGGCTTACAAAGGAGTCCAAATCTTTGATTCCTGCAAAGCCGCTTGGGGGCTGCTAAAGCTCTTTGGGTTACAATTCTGCCTCAAAGCCGAGAAAAGCTCAGCTATTATATATGTCAGTTTGCAGAAGGCTGCAAGAACCATTAGGTTTCGCATTCGATTTATTATATGTTTTCGTACAGCACAGTCGCTTTGGTAAAACAATCACATCAAAAAGGTCGCATGAACAGAACTGCCTGCGTTACAGTATGCCACCAACGAAGTTCTAATCTCCAATTATATAGTTTGCGTAACGAAGGTTTAAATGTGGACCTTTCCGGAAAACGCGCAATTCGCTCTTGCCCCACCTCCTTGGGTATTATAGAGACGTCCCTCTGCCTGTTCTCTTAAATAATCCACTGCGGAAGGTCTTAATCCCAACATAATGAGACCTGTCGGGCAACCACTGCCTTTCAGAACGTAAAACGGCGAAGTCCTTGTTTCGACAAAGCAATAAAAACAACTACCGTATTCTCGCTGTTCTCGGATAGCGCAGAAGTGACCCTCGCAGCAGTGTTTAGCGACCTGCATTTTTTATATCGACAACTGGCTTCGTGCGGGTCTCTTTGAAGTCACCCGGAAGCCGTAAGGTGGATCTGCGTGTTCAGTTGTTTTAATCTGCGTCGCGCCGATGTTGCTATGCAGTAAGCATTCCGTTTCGCGATTATAACAGTTCAGCTTTTCTGTAATACACTAGTTTTTTCTGCAGCAAGACATCACCAAACCCGTATTCTCTGAAACCTATTCTCTATTCTTTGAACAGACGGCGTTTTCTGTTGCCTAGACGTTTCACTGTCCCATACTTGTACCATGCTTAATCAAATATAATCGTCAAACTTAAATTTCAATTCAACATATTTCCCGTAAGAGGGCGCTATTCACCTTTACGCATGTATGTATGTATGTATGTATGTATGTATGTATGTATGTATGTATGTATGTATGTATGTATGTATGTATGTATGTATGTATGTATGTATGTATGTATGTATGTATGTATGTGTGCATGCATGAGTGCACAGGAGAAGGTTACCACCAGCTTATACCTGCTTTCACTTGTTACGACGTTCCGCAGCTGAACAAGCGCCGCCACTGAATCTCTCACAGGGTTATGACGCCGCCACTGACTCTCACAGGCTATGACATAACGCACAAGATCGAACAAATTCATACAGTCGCCGTCGAACAAAAAAAAAAGTGTAAATACACGAAAACTTCACAAACTGTACCTTGTAACACGCAGTTACCGTATACCAGAATTCTCTCACTTCTGAACAGGTAGATGGAAATACACCTGCCTAGCAACGCAGCGGCGTGTTCTTGCCTACGTATGCACCCGTTACGCAAACACAGCCCGCATACAGATTATACATATAAGATGCGAGAACACAAAGGAGACAACATGCGGAGTGCTCGCAGGGGCGCGAACTGTGCACGCGCGGCCTACGTAAAGCGGAAGAAACCGAGTTACGGGCGCACATCTCCGGGGGGCACCCACCGACGCCACCGTCTGCGCGATCTTCCGACCGGTCGGCGAAGTGTGTAGGATGGAAGTGCGGGAATCAGCACAGGTGCCGCGTCTGGACGCGTCGGTGGCTAGCGCGTTTTATTCAGTATTTTATTTCTTATTGGTGTTTGGAAGGCGAATAAAGACCTCCAGCGGTCGGCGGGAAGCAGGAGCGTGAACTGGGACGGTTATTGTTCCGCCTCCGCTACAGCAGCAACGCCTCGATGAGTGTCTACACAACCATACGCAGCTCATCGCAGGCGAGGAAAAGGCCTGTATTCACCGGCGTCGCCACATATAGTGGCTTCGCGACCCGAACAAAGCCATTTCTATTCGGATTCAGACTATACCACGCATTTTTTTTCAATTGTTCTGTTGTTTTCTCTCCTTTCTTGTTTTATTTCCGTGCCGTGTGCGCGTTGCTTGCCGAAGGTGCAACCACGGAAACTTAGTATATGGGTTCGTGAGCAAAGGGAATTCTCCCGATTCCTTTCGGCTGGGAGGTGCTTTTGTTTGCCGCGCCCGAGACCTGCGCTACCGTCACTGCAGCTGCGTAGGGAGCACAAATACGAGGCGAAGAGCTCTCGATCAGGCGAAAACATATGCGTTTCTGGCAACAGCGAACGGGGCTTGGTGCACTAGTGATTTCCGAACCGCGAACACGGTTACGCTTTGCATGCGCTGATGACGGCCGCGCGGGTAGCATGCCCTTTCACTCGGCGCTACACCCGTTGATGCGGTTTATCAGTTTCTCATTAACGAGCTTGCTTGTTGAAGCTAATGAATAGGAGAGACCTCGGTAATTATCATGCACACAGCGCCTGTATTACTGAGCAACCTCGTACACTCATTTCAGTCAAGGTTCGCACTCTATTAGATGCGAAGTATCATAAGGCGGAGCTCAATCCGGTGGTGGTGGTGGTGGTGGTGTGCGGCGTGACCACCCTTACTGCGCATGCGCATACCCTCTCCACACACCTCCTCTCCGCTCACCCTCTCCCCCTACCCCTCTCCACTTTCCCTTCCCCTCTCTCATACCCCTCTCCCCTCCCCCTTTCCACTCTTCCTCTGAAACGCGGGCTAGACATGCCGAAATTCTCTCCTGCGCAACGCCGCGATGAGCTCGAGCGCATGCGCGTCCCTCCCCTTCTCCCTCCTCTCCTGCGCTGCCCCCTCTCGCCCGCCTGTCGACCGCGCTCCCCGCTCGCCCTGTGAGAAATAACGGCCAGGCTAGATGGAAGATACGACGCGCGTAGCGTGCCTCTTCGCGTTCCACGACGCGAGGTCGGTAGCATGCCCAACGAGCGCCAACGGAACGCGATCGTGCAAGTGCTCCGGCTTCGCATCGCCTCATGGTCCCCTTTAGCGGGAGATGGTGTAATTCTTTATGAAGCATCATTCGTGCGACTTGTAGTACACCGACGCGTGCGCGATACACGGCGATCGCTGGACTTTACTCTGCCTGGCATCCGTATTGCGCATATTCCATTTTTGTCCGATTAATTATCGGGTATTGTCATTTCATATTTAAGCGTTTTAAAGGAATGATTTAACGGAACAAGAGTCTAAAAGAATGTAGCGTATTCATTCGCGTTTGATACCACGCATATTACTGCCGTGTTTTACAGATTCAAGGATTGTCCGCGGCAGTAACCCTTGCGGCGCGTAAAATCACACAGACTTGAAGAAAGCGGGTTGTGCCAGCGTCTCCACACATACACATTTTTAAGCTTTCTATTTGAGTGGGCTGCATAGTTGTTGGCCAACCTTGTGATGAGAAACATTCTACTCCCAAACTATGACACATGCTATAGAGACCCAAATTTGATCATTCAATAGATATTCTATACTTCTGTGGTCATAGTCATGTAAAAGTCACGTCGCGAGCGTGTTTTAACGAGTAACCTCCCTACTGAATTTAGAGTTTTAAGCTGCATACGGCATCGTAGTTCATTCCTTTATTCTCATCTTTTTTTTTTTTTCGCATGGGAAGCTTTGGTACCTTGCGCTCAACGTGAAAATAACAAGAAAACTAACAGGTAATTTCGATGTGCTCCGGCAACAAATATATATATTCATAGGTTCCTAAAAACGTGCACACTCGCGAGAGGTAGCCACGCGAGAAACGACTGGACGAACCCAATGTTTTGTTTTCTCTGACGAGTTCTTCTTAAACAGATGAGTCATTGCCACTATCACCCAATGTTGAAAATTATTATTGTAAAAATTTAAGAAAGCTGCGCGAAAAAACAAAAACTCAAAAGGCAGTGAAGTGGAGAGATTTCTGCAGCGCTCGTCCAATCGACTTCTTTTTCCTTTGTGTTTTTTTCGCGCTGCTTTCTTAAAGATGAACCACGGTGTAAGAAAAATAATTTAGGTGTGGACACTCTCCGCCCGCCGCGAAGGAGAGCGCGTCCAGATAATGTTCGCCTTTAATACATGCGCCGGCCGCAGTTTCGTGGGGGGCGCTGCGACATGGGGGCTTAAGAAACCTATTGCGACGAGGCGAACGCGCGTTTTTCTTCATTTTGTTTTACACCTCATTGCATTTTTTTTAACCGTGCACGCTAGCAACTAGAGAAAGGAACGCATACCGCGTTTCTCGCGACCATGCTCGCACCCGACGCACATAGCGTCCCTAACAGCGTTGCGTACGTAAAAGCGCGGCGTCTTGCTTAGAGCGCGTGAGCAGTCTTTCTGCTCGCTGACTTCTCGGACGCTACGCACGCAGCTCGTCTTCTATAGTACATGCGCCGGCCGCGGTTGCGTGGGAGGCGCTGCGACATGGGGGCCGAGAGGGGGAAAGAGGCGAAGATTATGTGGACGCGCCGTCGGGCGGAGTGTCCACACCTAAATTATTTTTCTTACACCGTGAGATGAACGTATAACAACTGGCCTATCATTCAGCACTTCTGCATTCAGTATTTTAAAATTAAGATTTGGGAAGTTAGTTCAGACGAGTCCTTTATGAACTCTTAAAGGAGTTCACTTTAAATGAAGTTGTATTCACACAATGCTACCAATTGCAATTAATGAACAAAAACGAGTGGGCCAACGGCACAATGTCTGAAGATTTGGATACGTAACTTTTTTTTGTTCCGCCGGTTGTGCGTACAGTAAAGGTGACAAAGGGTGTGGATTTTTAAATGAATTCACTACCCTTCTGAATTTACTGACTCTTTCTACAGGTTTACTTGATTACGACCCCATATTTCTGCTTTATTTTCACTCACACACTTGTCCCAGCATCTATCTGTACATTCATGGTCATATATTGGAAGTCACAAAAGCGCTAAAAATTACTTTGAAATCAAATTACGATGTGTAGCATGCCTCACCAAATTTAATCTTTTGCGTGATGCTTGCTGTTAAAAAATATATAGGCAGGCGCGTCCCAGCCTTTTTCGAACAAAGCAAATGCAATTTCTCCTGCTCCTGCAGTGTCTGGCTAGTAGCCCCACAATGTTCAGACGTGACAAAAATGGCATACTTTTATTAACTTTCGTTCAGGACTTGTAAAAACAGCGCGAACTGCTCTTGTCGTTGTTCATAGAATGATGCGATTTTTGGGAAGCTAGGCCACCGCTACGGTCCGGCTTTCGCAGACACATCAAAATGTAAACCACAAAGACCACGGCATGTGAAGGTAATGTCAAAAAGGGCAAAATAACAGAAAAAAAGGGAGAATGACAGAAGGCATGAAACATCAATAAGTAAAATTAATTCATCGGCCATGTATAAAGAAAGCAGCTGCTGATAGAGAATTTTTACGTGTGAAATATACGAGCACGGCTTTTGGTGGCCACATTACGTTTTTTTATATATACACTTTTAGCCGCAAAGGTGCGAAATGGGAGTAAGTGCTGCATTTCGTCCCCGCAACCGGTAGTTCGTCCCCGCAGGGATTAACTGCAAGACGAGGGTGCCGTGTGCAAAGTGAGGGAGGAACTGTTAGACCACAGGGAGCAACGTTTACTCCCATGGAACTTTCCGGCGCAGTGGCGACCTCGAACGAATGGTCAGCATGCGCGTATTCAAAGAGTCCGCTAAAGAAATGAACTGTTAACAGTTTATTTAAGTGTAAAAGGTCTTGTCAACTACGGCAACTGCGGCAGAAGTAAAGTAATATCGTTCATATGGCATAATAATAAACAAATGTGAAGAAGCTTTCACACAAAAAAAAAAAAAATGTGCTCGCGCCCAAGCTGTATCAATGCGCTGCTTGGTGTTCTCGTCGTATGCACGGCAAGCTAGGACTCGGCGGTTTTGCGGTGTGTTGTGGATGTGTTCTCGTTTCGTGGTTGCGATTGCTGTCGCTTGTGGTGCACTGAATCATCTTCGCGTTGTGGTAAACGTGATCTGCTACTGGAATGAAGTGCTACCTATCGAAATGCTACGCGCCGACTGGGACATCGCCTGAGAGGTGAGTGTAAACAAGGCTGCCATCACTCCGCGTGATTTTAACTGTGTGCAGTTGATATGTAACGATCACCGCTTGTTTAACATTCACGTTCTGCGCGAACAAAACACGCATGATTGATGAGCTCGCGCGATACAGTGTCGCGAGTGCGCCCCGCCTGCTATAGAATTACAAGCATGATGGTTGGGCCATCGAAACATGGTAACCTCGGTGAAGGCTCAACATTAGCTGTAGCAAGTACAGCTGTTCAAAAATAGCTTTGTTTTCAGTGCTGCCCAAGTAAGCGTTGTTTATCAGAAATATTCGCGACTTTTTAAAAAACATTCACGTCAACTCCGCGCAATATCTTCTATAGCAATGTAAACAAGTCATTTGGGAAGATTGGCTGTTAAAATAATATGTCTAGCTAAAGCACCGCTAACACGGGCAGTCGGCGACGGCATCGGCGATTTCGCTCGTTTGTAGCGATGCTAGGAATAATTTATTTTTATATCTCTCAAATGAAGAGCAAGCTTCATTGCTAAATAAGTGGGCCCACTAGCGTGTCGCTGTGAAAGCGTGAAACGTTAAACTCCACCCCCACACCCCCCCGAGGACGGGTTTTTCGAACTTCATAACACATTCTGAACTGTTCCATTGCACTATATGGCAGGTTTTGTGAAAGAGCAGTTTTCGTCTAATTTTTACGCATGCAGCATTTCTAACAGACGCCTTGTGACGTAACTGCAAGTGCACGAACAGTTCTGCCGGAAATATTAATGCTTCTGCAATTACTTTTTCAGGAAATCGATGAATGAGAGCGTTGCGCCTCCTGAGAAACGTCTTCAACATCTTGCTGCTATGAACACGCTCTCAGCAGCTGTCGATGGTGCTGTTGCACTTCCTGACGTCGGCTGGACAGCATCCATTCGGATAAAACATTGCACTTTTCATTGTCTCTTCTATAATGCAGAGAAGCCATCCTATCTTCTGCATTCAACAAAGTTGCTCAATTTATGTGTACACGCGATGCTGCAGGATTTACACGAGTCGTTGAATAAACTTGGTTGTTTCTTTAGACGTTTTCGTTTTTTTTTTGTCATTAAAAAGACATTTTCATTGAACGATATAACCAACCGTGTTTTGTACAGTGAGAAGCGAGCAAACTTGGCACGTCGACGGGAGTATACATGAGACTGTTTATATATACATACATTCATCAAGCGCCCAAATTCGCTCGAAACACGCGCGCAGAAAAACCAATCCAACGCATTTTACAATTTCATGAACGTGATCACCGAATGGTTGCTTGCGAAACACTGAAGGCTGAAGTCTAATATAAGGGATCTTGCTACTTTGACTAACATGGCAGAACGCGCAGCTTCCAGACGGTGCCTGTACATATATAGCCCCGGTAATATTCACTCTGCTGCGTACTGGCATGTGGTATAGTGGTTAGCGTACGCGACTGCTGATTCAATGGTCACGAGTTCGAATCCTGTGTGTTTGTTGTGAATTTTCTGTAGTTTACTTCTGAATTTATTTCTGTATATTAATTGTGTATGTCGTCAAATGCGTGTATCAACCTCCAAATTCTCGGTAATTCAACCAGAAACTGTAATAAATTGATTTTTTTTATCCAGAAGGAGCAACTGTTAGTCCCATCAGGGGTAATAGTTCGTCCCTACGCAGCTACCATGCAATAAATCAGTTACTCCCTAAAGGGGTAACTTTTACACCCCGACATTTCGTCCCTCAAAACAACTGAGGACTAACAGTTCGTCCCCTGGCAGTTACTCCCTAAAGGACGAATCGTTCATCCCTTAAGGAGTAATGGTTGTGGCAGTGCAGTTACCCCCCAAAAGGACGAACCACAGACCCTTTTTCGTCCTTTGCGGCTTAGAGTGTATAACGACGTTAAAAATATACACAGAAATGGAGGCACAGATGACGATTAAAAACATGACGTGTCTTAACAACATACTGCCGCGGAGTTTCCTGCGGCAACTATGTGAAGCATACCTGATATTACCTGAAATTGACACAGTATATTTCTTCACGGCGGAGCGCTGCTACGCGGTGAATCCGCTCCTTACAGGAACCCTGATATGTTCGTTTTCGTGTGAACTCAAGGAACGGACAAAGGAAGAAAATCACGAGTTGCGCAGCAAGAAAAAAAAAATGACGCGTCGTAAACAGGCGGCAGCATTCCCCTACTACGTAAAGCCCAAGAAAAAGCCCCTCGTTGGATTTTTCAGCACGCTGGCCGGTTGCCCCGTCCACGGTGTAAGATATACACCGTGCCCCCGTCCGGATAGCCGCTCTTCGGTCTCGAAATGGGTGGCAGTGGGACGCCGCTGGACAAGACCAGCCGTTTGTCGCTGCGAAGAAGCCGTTGAAAGCCGCCCGCGGACTCTATAATCACGGAGAAAGGAAAGAAACAGATTGTGTGCGTGTGTACTGCCGCGCTGCTCGGTGCGTATAGCGCGCGCTGAATCACCCCCGCCTGCGTGCCATGTCTTACATTTGTGTTTTCTGTACACACGAGCGCGTATGTGGCGGCCGTTTTTGCTTTCGTTAGCGTTTTCGTCTTTATTTCTTTTGGCGCCTCTTGCGGGGGAGGCAGTGGACTTTGCGGATGGCTGACCGCGGAGAGGAAAAGGCTTCGTGAGCGAATCCCTCTCTCCTACGGTCCGCCCTCTCGCCGCTCTTTTGTTTGAGGCGCGCGCGCTTTCCACCTCTGGTCGCCCCCTTTCCACCTTTCTCCGCGCTCGGTGAGTAGCCTGGGCCACGGACGGACGCCCCGATGAAGGCGAAAAAAACGCGTGCTCCTCGCGTAACGCATTTGCCGACCGAGAGACGCGGTTGCTGATGCATGCCCTACCGCCGCTGCCTGTCCAGGCGAAGTTCGCGTTTCGTCACCCTGCCGTGAGCTCTGTTCTCGATCGTGCTCCTACTGGAGAGCGCGCGTCGTTTGTGTGGTGTGGTGGCCTCCCGCAGTGAAGTTCGGGAGACACCTGTCGACACCGTTTGACTTTTCGGATACCATTTGGTGAACCACGCTTTCGAGGAAGGTGTGTTGATCAAGCTGCTTGTGTGACGGAAAGTGCGACACCTTCGGCTTCGCAGTGCGTCCAAACTAACGCCTCCGTAGTGCTGCCACCGTTGCGACCGGAGACGTATGCGCCGTTGAGTAAGTGCCACCGCTGACGTGCGTTTGACGGCCGTGAAAACAGCGATACCACGGTTCTAGCGCTGTGTGCTGAGACCCAACTCTGCTTTACTTTATACCTGTTGTATTCGTCAAAACGAAAGTGTTAAATCGCGTGCGGGTTTTGTAGCAAAATTAGGGATGACGGTCTGTGTGTTTTATGGCATCAGAGGAAAGAAAGAAAATTATAGAATTGATAGAGGGGATAATCATTCATCAAAATAGTTTCCTACAACGCTGTTCCGCCTTCTAAATCAAAGTTTATATGCTAGTTGTGTGCATACACAAGGCTGAAATACGGCAATCCTACTAATGCTGCAGTGCAGCTAACAATATTGCCTTGCATATTAGCACTGTAACATTGCCTTGTATAATAGCGCTTAGGAAGAACGTGGATACATGCAACACGAAGCGCCAACTGAAAACTGTTTATTTCGGGCTGTTTCATCATACATAGATGCATGGGTAGCACCACAATTACAAAAACAACACAAAAGAACCACATTACACGTGCGCAAATGTACACCGCAATTCGAGAAAACAAGTATTTTAGCAAATGTGCATGACAAAATCGAAATTATCATTACTGAAGCATTTGTGATGACGCACGCACATGCAGGAGAATCTGTTGGTACGCATCAATAAACTTCTCATTAAAGGAAACTCAGTTCATGCGAAGGGGGTAACATTCAAAATGATAATCAGCAGTGTTGCGAGCGCAAACGTTACGGTGCGCATGCGCAGTTTGGTTGTTCTTTTATCTTGGTTTTGTAGCCGTGGTGCTACCCATGTATATATGTATGATGAAACAGCCCGAAATTAACACTTGTAAGTTTACGTTTTTTTTTTTGTCGTGTTGTGTGTGTTTACTTTCGTATCTTAGGTACAGCGCCGGTATTCAAGACAGTGACCAAGAGGTCCCTATAGCAGCGCTTCCAGCTAACAATAGCATTAAGTAACATGACATTTCATAGTGATTGGACGCATTGGCAAACTTCTCAAATTTTGTCAGCTGCTAAATTAAAGTTTGCTGTGTAACGACTTACCGCGATCAGGAAGTCGAATGACACACCCCGCAGTTCTCTCGTAAAGGAAGCTTGAAGTACGAACAGTCTTGCTTGCATAAAAGTACATTCGTTAGCAGAAGCAAGCAGTGGAACAACGTTCTTGTACTTCTTTCTGACAGCAGCGAAGGAAGCGTGTTTTGTCGCGTGGACGCGGATGTCCGGTGTCGGGGACGCTCTAAACGGTCACGTTTTTATCCTTTGTCTCTCCTCACGACTAATTAATAAGCGCGCTTCTGCGAAAGCCACCAAGATTGTGACATCTGCCACGAGCTACCAAAGGAGGACCGCGGCAGCCAAGGTGACTTAGGAATTAAGGTGATGGTTACGGTGATAATATAGGCGAGGCCAGCCTGGCAGACCTGGTCGGTAATTACTCCATCCGAGCGTCTTTTTCCACGTTGCCTGTCTCACCAGGTGTCACTTAATCCAGACTTACCCAGAAAAGTCAGTTACTTGCATACTATCCACGTTCTTTCTGGGAGAGGACTATCCATCTCTTC
Organism: Rhipicephalus sanguineus; assembly: GCF_013339695.2. Classification (NCBI taxonomy): domain Eukaryota; kingdom Metazoa; phylum Arthropoda; class Arachnida; order Ixodida; family Ixodidae; genus Rhipicephalus; species Rhipicephalus sanguineus. Next base: position 205,044,154 of record NC_051178.1, on the reverse strand, counting down.
AACCTCTGGGGATACCTGCCTTTTGCAATGCTGTCCGGAAGTCTCCTTTTTTTTTTTTTTTTGTCAGGATAGATGGGCTAGCAGAACCAAACGTAGCGCTCTCTATCACGCTCTCGCACTTTGTGGCGTACAGTGCACGATGCAAAAGTAGCCCCCGTGACTTTTGAACAACCACGCAGGAGTACAGGCTGGTCTTATTTCTACCGTGTAGAAAAGGGTAGCTTCTAGGTGGCTAAGCAATACTTCAGTACGGGGCCGATGCGGTGGTTTCCGTAACACACGAAAGTAGCAAAACGTTAAAATGCTATTGATCTACGACAGCTCTCACTTTCGGCTGCCTTGAAAGCGCTTCATTAGATATAGGCCATTTGCACTTGCCTTGCGAATGAAGCCAACATGCGAGCATTATCTTAATTCTCCGTCCACCCCAGTTTTTTTATAATTACATTAAGTGTTACCAATAACTGGGGACAGAACTTGTTTAGAGGAATGCTTTGCGATAGTTTTTGAATAGCGAACCTGGTGTCCGAGAGAATGAAGACTTGATCTACCTGCCCGTTGTTGACCTTCCGCAATAGCGGTAGCAACGGAGGAACTCTCCGCATCTGTAGAAGATACCAGGTTGTTCAAAAGGCCAGATCATGCAGCCGTAATAAAAATAATTGTTGGGGTTTTACGTCCCTAAACCACGATATGATTATGAGGGACTCCGTAGTGGAGGACTCCGGAAATTTTGACCATCTGGTATTTTCTAACGTGCGCCTAAATCTAAGTACACGGGCCTGTATCATTTCGCCTCCATCGAAATATGGCCACCGCAGTGCCGCGACCTTTGGGTCAGCAGTCGAGCACCATTACCACTAGACCGCCGTGGCTGGTATGTGGCTGTTATTGACGATATTCAACGTGCAATGGTAAATATGCAAGTTGCTCGGTGGTCACCTATCACTTATAATAACAAAATGCCAAGCATGCTTGCATGCATTGTAGTTCGTACGCAATAATTTGATCATCTTTATTGAAACTAGTACGCGGGCTTCCACGAGAAACTCTGCAAGCATGTAAAAGTATAGAAAACAGGGCGAGTTGGTATGAATTCATTATTGAAAATTTCCAGCGCGTCCACAACAGACAAGGCCCCGAGGAAAGAAAGCAAACAACCGCTTGTTTGTCTTCTTTACTCACGTCTTTGCCTGTTGTGTGCACGCTGGAAATTTCCAATAATGTCTGCAAACTCCTTGGGTGGGTTGCGCATCAAGGCGCAGGAGATATCGTGCTTGTGGATGCAGGTCCTTAAAAATCTTGGCACAAACCCATGCAGTTCAAAATAAAATAATTAAAATATAAACAAGATTTCTTTTTGTTTAATACGAATATCTGTGTTAAAATCACAAAAGAAATAGAAGGGGCGGGGAGGAGGGGGTAGAGCTAGTAATAGGTAACTTGACAAAATAATAAAATGCTATTATCTGGAAGGTAATTTGGTTGAGAGAAAAACAGCTGTTTCATTTCTTATGTAAAGCTTAACGCTCATAGTATAAGCTGTAAAATCTTAAATGGCAGCCGCAAACCTTCCCGTCGCTGGGCGCGGGAGTCGGGGCACGCAAGGATAGTATACTAGACCTTAACTGTAAACCCATTGTGCTCACAAAAATTGTGATTTATGGCGTAGTGGGTACCTTTCTAGTGAACTTGTATTAGTAGCCCCAAGGGAGCTTAGAACGGGCTCTAGAAACGCCGCTCTTCCAGCTTTCGCTGTGACTGTGCTGCGGTTTCAGCGCAGGCCTGGCGTTTTTCTAAGGAAGTGAATATTCGATGAGGAGTGAGAAACTGTTCCGTCACCCCGTCTTTTCTACAATAAGAACAAAGCGAGCTTGACTCCGTGCTCTAAGTGTCTTAACTTCTTGTCTTTTGGCATCAATAGATTTTCGAATCATAAAAGTCCGCACATATCTCGTACAAACATAGCGACAATATCACTAGTTTCATTTATTTGGACACTGTTTTAATGGCGGACGAAAGGGCTTTGCCTGTGCTTTCTATATAGGCGCCATGGGACACAGCTGTACACTCTGTTTTTACATTGAAAAGTCTGGGCGATTGGAGAACTTGATGATGATTATGAGGACCTGTTCCTGGTGGCGCTCACCCACAAAGGGAGATGGGCAGCATGCTTAAGATAAAGAAAGATCAATTAAACTGAACAAAGCTGGAAATTTAGATTAAAAATCAGACATCGAATAAATGAAAATGCTTAACGAGCAAACGGTCAGACTATCGTCTGGACTTTCTAAAAGAAATAATTACAGATTTCAAACCAAGAATATGAACAGAGAAAAATAGACTAACACGGTAACCTTTTTGTTTCATTTATGTAATCAAAAACAGATATCTCTGTGGCTGTAACGTAACAAAGTGCCGCCAAATGATAGAATTACTGGAACATTTATTGCTAATCCTAACTTCTGAAGTGGAGCTACAAGGTATCTTTTTCTCTGATTAGAATAGCGGCGACAAAATAAAAAGAAGTGCTCTATTGTTTGCATTTCGTTGCAAAATATGCATAACGAGGACGCCTTGAGTCTAGCTTTATGTGGGTAATAATTCAATTGCGGAATTCTACATCGTAATCTGGTGTAAGAAACTTCTAAGTGGTGAGATAAAAACCACTGTTTTGCCGACAATATCTTAGATGCGAGAAGTCTTTAAATTTATCCAATGAGAATTTGCCCATTTCACTTTTCAAGCAAACATTTCTGAATATTAATGCCGTCGTGTAAGCCGTATCTGGTAAAATTGGGATGAGGGGTCCACTTAGTGCTATTGTGGCCAATGAGTAAGCCATTTCGTTCAAATATAATCCGCGGTGCCTGGTTCCTATAGCAACTGAACTTTTTGTAAGTTTGCCATTATTAGGTGACGAAACATACTAATGAGTGTTAACTTTGTTGCCACAGAAAGTGCTGTACATACTGAGGGAGAATCTGTAATTATCACTGCTGCTGATTCGCTTGAGAGAGGTTTGCGTAGTGCTAGAACAATTGCCCATAATACTGCAATGAATGCAGGAGTGTAATCTGCAAATCGAATTGAAAAAGGCAACTCAAGAGAAGGAGAGAAGACGCCAACCCAGCCTTTTCCTTTGATACCGATGCATTATTTGCAATTATATTGCTTATTTTGAGGTGAGCTAGATATTCTTCTGATTATTTAAATACCGAAATGGCATTTGTTTCTCATTAGAAGAGAACATATCGTCAAATTCTATGTGAAGGGTTCTATTGAGAACATGTGTTGAGCCAATATGTTTAATTTTTACATTCAATGGTTCTAGCAACGCTTGTACAAATATAATCTTTGGTGTGTGTAGTCGCGACCATTCTTTTTCAAAGAATAAACTCGGTTCTTTAATGAAAACATAAAATGATCGTCTCTGAGGGAACTGTGTCTCTAAGAATGTTTGAACAGTAAGTATTTTCAATCTGTTTAACAAAGATAGTAGTCGCGCTTCCATATACAAGACATTGTTTGCAACAAACTTTGGAAGTCCAAGGCACAAACGCATAGCTTCCCTTTCCAATGGTACCAGGGGTCTCATTTTATAAGTTGTGCTAAATAATTCTCTTCTAGATCCCGTTCTGCTGTTTCCGAGCTTCCGTAGCCACCTCATTGGGCGTGTAGCCTTTGAGTAGACTTCTTCATTATGACTTCTCCAATTTTATGTTTCATTATATATGATGCCCAAATACTTAAGGGAATCTACCTGTGGAATGAGCTCTTGACGATAAATCAGCGAGATGTTGACAGGCTCCTTAAAAGAGAACACAAGATGCGCGCTTTTCTTGACGTTCAACGACATACGATTATTTTGAAGCCATGATTCTAGCGTATTTAGATAATTTTGTAACGCCTGATATAGTGAGTTCAGATCATTATTTGTCGCGAAGAAAGCGATGTCATCTGCGTACACATGCAGTTGAATATTCTGATGGGGCCGAATGGAGAAGATATTAAAGGGACCGACAACTGGGCCGAACGTGTGATTAAATCCTGGCAGAAATGAAAAGACCGTGGATTACAGTGACAAATTCCAGCATCCTTTTTGCGTTCTGGGTATGATTTATATTTTTAAATCGTGCTTAAAAGTAACAAAAACCGGTATGTCGCGCAGCCTAGCGGAAGAGCCTTGAAGCTGGATTATGAAGTCGGTCGCATTGCTGTATGTAGTCACGTAGTCTGATGCTGTCATGCGTGCCATAATTGGTCCTCAAAGTTAGAGTATGTATATTATTATCTATCCCCGCTCTGTTCTGTGCTGCCCACGAGGTAAAAGGAGTTGCACGATGAGAAGCGGCGCTGCTTTCGCGGCCGCCAGTGGCCCATGTCCAGCTGCGGCGCATGCGCGCGGAGTGCACGCATGCGCAGTAAACCGCCGCGCTCGAACACGAAACGCTCTCGCGCTCACTATTTGCAGCATGTGTTGTCAAGTGTGTTTAAGACTTCATATTCGCCGCAGATAGAAAAATACTGATTAAAAATGTTTCACGGCTTTTTCCACGTTACCATTCCGTGGCTAGACACTCTGACCAGTTAGATTTCCGTTGCGCTAAAGAAAATAAGTGCCCGAAAAATTGGTTGTCAGTCCCTTTAAACTAAAGGGGCGACAGAGAGAGAGAGAGAAATAGATGAAAAGGAAGAGGGAGGGAGGTTAACCAGCACAGACCCTTGTGGTACGCCGCGTCTCTGCTTATATTTGTGAGATGAGGAACCATCTTTAAAGCAATAAAATTCCCTTTCTCTTAAAAACTCTAAAATCCACGCTGTTATGTAGTTTCGAAAACGATAATTTTCCATCTTTTTAATTAGTATCGAATGCTCAACCTTATCGTACGCCTTAGATAAATTCAGACTAACTAACACACAGCATTCTCGCCGACGCCGAACCTGCTGTATGCGACTCTCTAAATCAACATGCGCACACCATATTGAGCATCCAGATCTAAAGCCAATTTGAATGGGGTTTAGTATTGAGTGATCATCTAATAATTAATTAACCGGACATTTAAAACTCTTTCTATGAATTTAACCAGGTTAGACGGGAGTGGTATTGGCCGTATATTGTCAAGGGCTAATCCAATGCCCTGTTTTTTTAAGTGGCGGTATTACTTTGGAAAGCTTCCAATCTGCGGGTATGCAAGCATTTTTCAAAGAATAATTGATCATATTAAGGATTGCATTTCGAAATATTTCGGATATTACTTCTATCATTGTATAACTTGAAAGAGTATGTGTGCTGCCAATGAGCTTCGTCGTCTCTGGTATCGCTGAGCTTCGTGAGCACCTTCCTATGGCATGCAAGCTTATGCCGTGCTGTCGTTCTCCTCCCGCACCAAGGTCAGGGATGTCGCAGCGTCGAGTAAACTGAGCCATCTCTCAGACAGCGTATGCAATACATAGCTCACACCAAGCCGTTCGGTGATGTGTTTAAAGGAGGGCGGCAAAGCATTTCGAAGTCGAAATAATAATTCCTGAGGTTTTACACGCAAAAAACACGGTATGATTATGAGGCAGGCCGTAGTGGAGGGCTCCGGAAATCTCGGCCACCTGGTGTTCGCTAACGTACGTTGGCATCGCATGGTCCACGGGCCTCTAGCATTTCGCCTCTATAGAAATGCGAGCCCCGTGACCGGGATCGAACCCACGACTTTCGGCTGAGCAGCCGAACACCGTAACCACTGTACCACCACGGCGTACTTTTCAAGTGAAATAAAATTGTGGGGAGGAACTTAGAGAGAGAGAGAGAGAAAGACAGGCGGCGCACCGTTATCCTCCGTGTGGGTGTGGGGCAAAAGTGAGGTGATGTGATCGCCATTGGCGTACCCTCGGCCGCAGGTAACAGCTTTGGCCATGCGCGTGGAACCACTGTTTTAAAATGCTGTATAAGTTATAATACTAAGGCAAATAAGTCACGATTGAGTTGCTCGTACGTATGCACTCGTATTTTTTTTTACTGCGTTACTTCACCCTACGACACCAAAACACGCTGCACATTATTGTGCAGTCCGGCTACCTGCCTAAAATCCTCTATAGGGGCCTGGGGCGGCGATGTCGGGCATGTCGCAAGTGGCGTCAATTAGCCATTTGTAGCCCAGGACATGTCCGTATAGGAGATGACGCAAGTCAACAGAACGGCCAGCTCGAAGCATGGTCGATTTATCATCACTTCGAGCGAATTTATCTCTACTGCAACACTACACGAGTTATTATCTATCTTCGAAGAGCTGCTTAGTATTAAAGAAAAGGCCATCTAAGATCACGTGCGCAGCTCATCCGAAGCCAATCTTTCCTGACCTGTAAGCTCTTTGCAAAGTTCCAGGTCCTACGTAGGCTTATGCAGAGCTTAACGAACTCTGCGCTTCGCTTAAGCGCTCCTGTGAAAGAGCGTGCTTAAACATGTAGAAAAGGAACAGTCGAATCTGTTCGCGACAGCCTATTAATTACGCGGCAGATAATCGGATTTGCCGCGTGCTCCACAAGGAAAGATCGCTGCTACGTCGTAGATTGTCGCCAGTTGTGTAATTAATGCACTATGGAGTTTCTTTTTCATAAACGACATTCGTTGTTTAACCTACATTGTAGTGTTACGAACGTTCTACCCGAAAATCTCGCACGCCTCAAAGTTCTAGATTAATGATATACCAGGTATTCATGAGTCTTATTAACGTCTCTCTTCGCTGTTAATCAGGACTACATGCGATTACACATGCTCTGCTTTCTGTAGGCATGCGGACGCTTGGACATATTGCAGAAGCTCAAAAGTAGCCCTAAACAGTGAATGGTAATAGCAATTAGTCAGGGAATAATGCAACCATATGTGATGGCCTTAATACGGAGATGCCTTCAACTTTACTTTATTCAATACTGCGGAGATTATACAGGTCCAAGCAGGGTGAGGGCAAAAGCAAGAAACAAACAAAGAAAACATAAACATAATTAATACAGTTTGAAATAATCACAATGTGACAGAAGGCAACAAAGACTTATTCCAGTCAGTTACAGTTCGAGGGAAAAAAGAAAATTTCAATAAATCTATCCGCGTAAAATATGGTGTCATTGAATTAGGATGATGGTGGCGAGTGTGTCTTGATGTTGAAGGTGAAAGATAGGGTGAAGGATTAATTGCTAGTTTCCGATTCCAAAGAGGTAAAGAAATTGTAAACGTGCGGTTTCCCTTCTTAGTGCAAGGCATGGAATGCTGTTAGCCTGCATTAGTTCAGTGGTTGAGTCATACGAAGGAAATTTTGAATAAATAAACCTTACAGCTTTTCTTTGTACATTTTAGAGACGGGTAATGCTGGTTTTAGTAATACACACTCCGAATACACACTCTTCTTGTAAATCACGCTGTGTAAATGTCAGTGATATGAGAGTATAAGTGCATGATGTTGTGAGAAAAGAGGGCGGACGTTTAGTGCTCCTGAAAGTGGTTCGTGATATTAATTTTTTAGGATGCCATCAGCCAGAAGATCTTAAAGCGCACCTTTGACACCTTAAATGTTGAGCTTCACGAAGCTGACATTCATGAAGCAGTTCTCATGGGAAGAGTCGTGATCAACCCGGGCTCAAATGCTGGTCGGATCAGAAAAACAAAACAAAAGAAGAAACATCGGAGATTCAGATCGGATGATAAGATTAGCAAATTCGCAGGCACAGGATTGGCTACGTAGGCGCGTAGTTGAGATAACCTGAGATTGGTTAGCAAGCCCTTCATCCTACAGTACGAGTGAAATAATGTGATGGTGATGACGATGACGCTATGATGCTCTTTTTGGATTCCGTATGTGTGTGTGCCCGAAAAAGGAGGAACGAGCTTAAAATCTTTGTTTTAACAGCGAAGCTGTTTAGCAAATCGTTCCTTGCGAGTCGATCGCAGAAAACTATTGTAATAATACACGTTGGGATCGGCTGCGCCAATTTGTAATAATACACGTTGGGCTAGGCTATGGTGTCAGCCATGTTCTTTATTTAGAACACCCTCATCTTCCTCGTCTTCCCTCAGTCCTTCTCTAACTTCTTCACCACGTCCACGTACAACTATCATCGTCTTAACGGATATGTGCCACTGTGCGGCTACCTAAGAGCGAGTACAGAGAGAGAGAGACAACAAAAAAAAAGAAAGAAAAAGAAACAAACAAGTACAGAGATGGAGCGAGAGATATAAAGAAAGAGAAACATCTTTATGGAAGAAAATTCTTCACGCGGCGGGATTCTAACCCGCGTACCCTCGATCTGAAGGCGAGCGTTCTAACCACTCGGCTATCCAGGCACGATAGCAGTGCATAGCATAGCCTTGTGTAGTATAGTGTAGCAAGTGGAAGGGAAAGGGAAGTGAGTGTGAGGAGGAGAGATGTGATGGTGAGGAGGAGTGAAATGAGGAAGGGAGAGAGTAGAGAGTAGCACAGAAAGAATGAGAAAGAGAGAAACAGAGAGAAAGAAATGTAGGAAGAAAAAGAGAGAGAGAGAGAGAACATCAATAAAAGAGGTAGAAAGAAGAAGAGAGAAAAAAAAAGATAAAAGTAAAGAGGAAGCAAGCATCGCGTCGTCTAGCGATTAGGTACCGCACCACCGGGCCAAGCCGCGCATGCGCAGTAGCTAAGCCACGCCCACCGACGGAGACATCGCGCGCAACCTCCACTCTATAATGCATAGCCTGGCTGCGTACTCCTGAGGAGGAGGCCGCGCGCATCTCGAAGCAAGATGTGTCGGTCGACGTGGAGTACGAGCGACGACGGTTCCGTGCTTCGCTGTGCCAAGCTTTGCGCGACTTAGTGCAAAGTTCCCGCATTTTTTAAAGAGAAAGACCTGTATTTAAAGCACCGTTTAAAAGCTTTATGAAATGAAAAGCCCGTAATTCAGAACCGAATTATTGAACAACCAAAAAGAAAGGAACAGCCGAGGTGTTTAACTTGAAGAGAACGTGGCGAGAGTCCATGTAAAATAACACCGCATTTCTAAATACACGGCACTTTATTTACATTTCTTAAGCGCTTTTATGTGCCCCCATGTATTTCTGTTTACCTGCGATAAAGGCAAGAAAGGAAAAAAAAATGAGACATTAAAAATTAAGACTCGGTTTCATCAGGCATGTATGAAGGCTTCCTTGCGCTTCTCCTGTTTCTGTGAATGTGATCGCTGCACCAAAAGTAAAACAAGACAACAACACCCGCCGTAACAGCTGAGTGGCTAAGGTGTTTCTTGCAGAGCAGGGGGGCGTGGGCTCAACTTCAGACCATGTAGGGGTCCATTCGATGCGGGCGAAATGCAAAAAGCATCCGTGTACTTAGATTTAGGCTCATGTTAAAGAACTCGAGGTGGTCAGAAGTACTCCGCAGTCTCTACAACCACGCGTCTCGCAATCATATCGGACTTTCCGTTCGTAAAACCCCAGAATTTAATTTAAACGACAGCAGCGAAAAAGCATGTCGGAATCGTTTGGGCACAACGCTTGCTTTTTGTTTTTGTTTTTTTTTATACAGCGGCACTCGTGAACAAAAGAAGGCTCAGCATGCACTAAAGCAGAAACGAAGAAAGTGTGGACGATCAAATTCTGCGTGGCTCTAGCGGGGTTGGTCTACGAAAAATAAAACAGCCAGGAAACACAAGCATGGAGTTGCCGTTTGCACGGTTTCGCCGCAGCTCGCCTTTGCAAAAAAGTCGAGGTCACGGTCAGACGAGCGCCGAGCGCACGCGTCTTTCCCGTAACTCCTGCTTTTGTTTGAGATCGGAGACGTAGACCTTCACAACTTCATCGGCTACAGCGGACCGACGACGTGCGCGCTGAGCAACTGCTCTGATGCGCCCTGCACCGACCCCGGTCATCCCCCTGGCTCGCCCCGAACTGCCCTGTATGTGCGCGCCGCCCTCGCGCACACCTGCATTCCCTGTGAACGTTTCTGTGATGACGCAGTGGAGTGCCTCGCAGTGACAGTGCGTGTGGGTGGTGTGGACACTTCGGTTGCGTGTGTCTACGTCCGCCCGAACCTCCGTTGTGATTACGCGTTTGTCCCCCGCCTCGCCGCGGCGCTGACAGTTGACTGCATCGTGTGTGGGGACTTCAACGCTCATCACAACAGCTGGGGTTGCGGACTGACTGACCTTCGCGGCCGGTGCCTGTCGGACGCGATCGCCACCACAGGTCTCTCCATTCTGAACACTGGTGAGCCAACGTTTGTGCGCCGCAACACACGCCCCTCCACGATCGATCTGGCACTGGTGTCTCAGTCCTGCTCGTACATCTGGACACGAGCCCCAGACACTGCCGGATCGGACCATTACCCCATCGCCCTCTCGCCCAGCCACCCGAGTCGCGGGGCGAAGCGCGTGTACAGTGTCGTGAGGTGGCGTGTTTTTCGTGAACTTTGCGCGAAACCAACGCTCGCCAGTGACTTTTTCACTCACATAGCGGAGTGCGCGCGTTCAGCCACAACGCGCTGTGTTGTGCCTGCCGGCTCCCCGTGCCCTGACGTGAAGCTGCTGAATTTGCGCGCCGCTCGCCGACGTGCACAGCGCATTGCGACCCGCACGGACCGTGTCGAACATTGGACGGTGCACAATCGCATAGATGCGGTCTGCAGACGACAGGCACGGCGACTCAGGCGCAACAGCTGGTCCGGCGTCTGCTCGTCTCTCAGCGATCCACGTCGCCGTAATCGCGCCTGGCCCATCATGAGAGGACTTCTCAACCCAAGGGCCCCTCGCCACCCTGTGCTCGCGATTGCGGTGGCCCGCGGCATCACGGAGCTGGAACTTTCAGAGCTCTTAGCAGACGCTTTTACCCCAGCCCTCCCTGCGCCTCCAAGCGTGAGTGCCGGCACTCTCGGAGGCCACCGTCCGACCTTATCGCCCTCTGCGCCGACAGACGCGGCCGTCTCGCAGCAACTCGCTTGCCTGTGCGACGCCGAGTTCACTGAGCACGAACTCGCTCGTGTGCTCAACCGCAGACGTCACCGCAGCGCGCCGGGGCCGGACGGCATAACACACAGCATGCTGCGGAACCTCAACGACGACCAGCGCCAACTCTTGCTCGTCGCCTTCAACGAGGTCTTCAACAGCGGCGCCCTCCCGGATACCTGGCGTACAGCGTTGGTCGTGCCGGTTTTGAAGCGCGGGAAGCCACCGCGCAGCCTCGCCTCATACCGGCCGATATCCCTGACATCGGTGCCGGGGAAAACCATGGAGGCAATGGCGCTTCATCGCCTCCAATGGATAGCCACTGCGAGCGGCACCTTCCCTCCACAACAGTGCGGCTTTCGCGCCCTTCGCGCCACGGCTGACGCGATTGCCGCGGTTGTTGGCACCCTGGAACAAGCGCTACACGACCGGGAGACAGCCCTGCTACTTCTGCTCGACGTGCAGTCAGCTTTTGACTGTCTCCCCCACACGACGATCATCCAGGCGGTCTGTGCGCTTGGTGTGCAGGGCAAACTCCTGCGCTACATTGAAGCCTTCCTCGCGGACCGCTCACTGACTGTCCGTGTGGGGAAGGCGAACAGTACGCGCCGCCCTGTCACCACCGGAGTGCCACAAGGAAGCGTGCTGAGCCCGTTTCTTTTTAACTTGGTTCTAGCACCGCTCACCGAGTGCCTTCCCAAACAAGACGCTTTCACTGTGCACGCGGTCACCTACGCGGACGACATCGCCCTGTATGTGCGCGGCCCCACCCGATGCCTCGCCAGGGTGCGTAAGTGCCTCCAGAACGCCCTAGAGGCCGTCGCCGGGTTCCTGGACAGCATAGGACTGCGCATCTCGGCCGCCAAAACAGAGGCACTCCTCGTCCACCCGCGTGCCAGTGAACGGCGTACAACCCGCCCCATAACACTCCACGGTGTTCCGCTGCCCTGGAAAACCCACGTCCGCTATCTTGGTATCACCATAGACCATAGACTAAAGTGGAACTTGGAGGTGAGCCGTGTGAGACGTGAAGCACGCCGTGTCGAGGGTGCGGTCCGACGGATTCTCGCGCGAGGAGCCGGATGCCCGGCCTCCTTCGCGATGAACATCTACGAGGCCATGGCAATGTCCAAAGTGCATTACGCGCTTCCTCTGTGCAGCCTTCGCCCCATACAGTGGAGTGCCATCGACGCTGACCATCGCCGAGTTCTCCGCATGTGTCACGGACTCCCGCGCGGTTCGAGAGTGGCTGCCACGCTCGCGGAGACAGGCGCCTGGCCGGCGTCACTCACAGGCGAACTGCGCGCGCTCTACCACCTCGAGCGCCTCCAACGTGCACCGGATGGGGCCGCCATCCTGTCCCAGTTGCGGGCACTGCCCAACTCGCGTGTCGGAACACTATTCGACACGTTCGACTCTATCGTCGTGGACTCCGCACCCGAGATTCCCCCGTGGCCCCCCCCTCACCAAAGAGTGCCGCTCCCCATCGGCTTCGAGCTCTCAGGCGTGCGCTCGAAGCGCAACACACCGGCCTGTGCTATCGCGCAGGAAGCCGCAGCCAGAATGGACCAGGACCTTGATGGAAGGACACAGTTTTTCACTGATGCCTCCGTGCTTCGGGACCACTCTGCGGCCGCTGCCTGCGCGGCACCACAGCTGGCATTGAAGCGCCAATGCCGGCTCGCCTACCGCGCCTCCTCCACGACGGCTGAGCTGGTAGGAATACACCTTGCTGCCGACCTCATCCGCGAAACGCCGCAAGTCACACGCGCGACAATCTACACTGACTCGAGGTCAGCCCTCCGCCAGCTCGCCAAAGAGGAACGCGCCCCCCCACTCGCACAACGTGTGGCGTGGTCACTCCACAGTCTGCGCGAACACGGATGCGACGTGGCTCTCCAGTGGATACCGTCGCACGTTGGCATCGCAGGGAACGAGGCTGCCGATGACCTGGCAAAGACAGCACACGACCCAGCTGTTCCACTGACAACGTGCGCGGACTCCGTGGACTCAGCGCGCCGAAACCTTTGGCGAGAGCTCGTGCGAAACCACCCCGACAAGCGCACGGCCGCCGGCTCTCCACCACGCATTCTATCGGAAAACGTGCTGACCAGGAAAGAGCGGTCCCTCCTCCTCGCACTGCGGACAGGTTCCGTCTGGCCTGCTGAGCGCCGGCACCGCCTCCGCGGTGCGCCCTCGCCCCTCTGCAGTGACTGCGAAGAGAGGGAAACCGTGGCGCATCTCTTCCTTTCCTGCTCCGCCCTCTCCACCCACCGCGAAGCGCTCGCTCGTGCCTTCAAGCAGCTGGGACTTCCGTCTGCCACGGTAGATGACATTCTGCACCCGGTAGGATCAGCCCATCGCGTGCGCCCTGCCCTGCGCGCGGTCCTCAACTACATCGAAGCCGCGCAACTGGCCGACCGTCTTCTCTGAACCACGCCGACCAAGCCCCCAACAAACGGAACTTCCGTGTTTTTTTTTTTTCGAGTCATGCGTTTATCGCGTGTGTCCCCCCCCTTTTTTTTTCTTTTTCCCCCTCTCCCCCCAGTGATGTGTTTAACTCCCCCAGGCCTCCTCCTCCACTATAACTCTAACTTCTCCTATACTTTTCTCCCCTTTCCCCCAGGTGTCGCGGTTGTGGTGTCCTCGCCTGAGAGACAGTTACTGCGTCACTTACCCCCACTATTCACCTAATTTTCCCAAATAAAGAATCTCTTTCTCTCGGAGACGTAGACGACTCCCGAAGCAGACTCGTATGTGCCCATCTCTTGGACATGCCTCGTATGAAAAAGGCTGTATAAACGAGGCACCGAGGAAGTAGAATATAGGAGAACAAAAAGCCGCGCTGTTCGCAGAAAATACGCGACATGAACAAGGAGGGTTGCGCCGCCGTCACGAGCGCGGGTTAGTCACGCTAGAAAACGAGCCTTATGTTATCTCCCTCTCTCGCTTATCTCTCCGTCGTGAAAGAAGACGTGACAGAGACGGCGCTGAGTCATGAGCGGCGTGGTCAAGTCGTGAGGTGACTCGTTCGTTTGGAAAACGACCACGCGCTCGGTCCGTGATGGCGCCGCAGCGACGGCACGTGAGTCCCTCATTTTGGCACGTTGATAATTACGCCCTTTTCACGAGTGCTGAGAGCACTCGCCCGTATAGCTTATAACGCGAACGATGCGCGTACTTCTTTAAGCCGAAGCTTCGCGTAGTTGACAATAGTGCCTGAAAACACAGAACGTCTAGTGGGCGGAAGAGGCGAGGTTTGAAAGACGCTATTCGTATTTATTCTAACCCTTCCAACGCTTTCCGCAACCCACAACGGTGGTCTAGTGGTTATGGCATTCGACTGCTGACCCGAAGGTCGCGGGATCGAATCCAGGATGCGGCGGCCGCGTTTAGGTGCAGGCGAAGTGCTTGAGGCCGGTGTACTTAAATTTAGGTGCACTTTAAAGAACCCTAGGTGGTCGAAATTTCCGGAGCCCTCCATTACGGTGTCCCTCATAATCATATTGCGCCTTTGGGATGTAAAACTCCAGACAGACAGACAGACAGACAGACAGACAACGAACTTTATTGGATCCTGAGGAGTTACTGACAGGACCCCCTAACGGGAGGCCGTCCAGCAGTTATTATTATCGAACGCTTATCGCGGGGCAAGGAGGAGGCATAAACGCTTTAATCAAACAACAAACTGAGGTTCTCGTGGGTGGAGCCCCTATTCCAAGGCCCCACTACGTCGAACGGCTTGTTAGGCCTGGTTCAAGGTTGTCTACTGGCTTCCCAGGTCCTGCCGGGTGAGTCGCACCTCTCACGACCTTTCGAATTAGCTGCGTGTGGTGAGGTTAGGGAACGCGCTCGAGTAAGACAACATGGTCCTTCTCAAGCTTGAGCTTTGGATTGTCAGAATGTCGGCGTGTGAAACATGGACGCGCCTTCCTTACCGTTCGGAAGGTCGCATTGTTTCATTCGCAGCCAAACGGCCGTCGCGAATGGCACAGGGATGGCAAATGAAGGAGTCGCAGCGTCGCTGAGGCAATACGTCCCTATACTAGCTTCACATGGACGTAAATGTCCGTGGAAGGTGATGATGCAGGTGCTCGAACTTCAGGAAGACAGACATACGTGGCTCAATCGGCGTGTTATGTCAGCTTGGGAATGTGCTGAAAGTAGAGCTCAGACCATCAAGGACGATTTGTAACTCTTCGGGCCAGATAAGCGCAGGACAAATTCCTTTGACGAGCACGTTAAAGAGACAGAAGACACATAGATACCATACTGTGTTTCATCACGACAACATGCATGATACCACTCTAGCACTCGACATGCGCCAAATTATACAGGTATGTTTTTTTTTTCATTTCGGCCTTATAGAAATCTGGCCCTATTGTCATCGACACTCACTTGATCGCATATGAGATGCTTTCTCTGAGACACCACGTCTGAAATGTAGCTTTATGCGCAATAGCTTTTCTTTTAGTCGTTATTAGATGCAGCCGAGGTGCACAAGTGTACATAGTTATAGCGTAGCTAAGTGCAACACCTGTTCATAAGAAAAGGAGTAGCTGGTTGCATAATAATAATAATAATAATATAATAATAATAATAATAATAATAATAATAATAATAATAATAATAATAATAATAATAATAATAATAATAATAATATCTGGGGTTTAACGTCCCAAAACCACGATATGATTATGAGAGACGTCGTAGTGGAGGGCTCCGGAAATTCTTTAACGTGCACCTAAATCTAGGTACACGGGCCTCAAACATTTTTGCCTCCATCGAAAATGCAGCCGCCGCGGCCGGGATTCAGTCCCGCGACCTTCGGGTCAGCAGTCGAGCGCCATAACCACTAGACCACCGTGGCGGGGCATAGCTGGTCGCAGGTATGTACGTCAAGATTTCCTTTTGCTATCATGCGAATAAAAATTTTAAAAAAGAAAAAAAAAATACAGTGCTGAATTTATACATGTACAGGACCAAGGGCGTAGTCAGAAATTTTTTCGGTGGAGATTCAACCGGACTTTTTGTATGTTGGTGCGTGTGTTTTATGTGTACACATGCAAACGCATCCAAAACTGAAAATTGGGGGAGATGGGGTTCAAGCCCCCCCCCCTCTCCCCTCTACGCCATTGTTCAGGACCTCCGTTTCTTATTGATGTATGTACAGGGGGATGGAAAAAAACGGGAACAGCGCGGTCCGCTGTTTTCATCGCGATCTGACTTTGCTGGCAATAGAAAGATGCTAGAGTGGTCCTTGATTGTGTCATGGATGACTCTGGTGGCTTTTTATTGCCATCCAGGCTACAACCACTTGAAAAGAAACGCAAAACAGCAGAGAATGTAGATGACGCACTGTCCGCGTTTCTTTCCATCGCCCCTGTACAAATGCGCGCCATATAAGGTTGAGCTGTTCGAAGAAAGAAATTCAAAAAGTCTTTAAAAGAAAATACACACTAGCGAACAAATCCAGATTCGGGCACAACATTTGCTCAGCGCTTAAGCAGTCGTGCGAGCGGGATATTTAAACATACATTCTGCTTTAAAGTATGTCAAATAAAATCTCAAAACTCAGAAGATCACGAAGGAAGAAACATAATGTGTAGTATATATGTATACGTAACACATGTCAACTTCGTTCCCGTCCTTCTCTCTCCATACAGAGTCATCCTCCGCTTAGCGTAACGGCACTCTTTACAACACTACAGGCAAGTTGCGCTCTCAGAATGTAGATATGTATATAGGACGTCAGGCCTCGACCGATATGGCGTCGAAAGCGTTAAATGCGCTATATTCTCTTCTGCCCCCCCCCCCCCCCCCCAAAAAAAAAGAAACCGTATCGCGCGATATATTGTGATCGCCGTTGCGACTCGGTTCGGCTTGTTTGTTCTCCTTCATCTTCTATGACTCCCATTACCCTTGTTTTACCTTTATCTCATACGCGGTAGTCAACAGCAGATTTTCTCCGATTAACCTCTATGTCCACGTGGCTTCCTTTTCTCTGCGCCCCGGTCACCGAGCGTAATAGTGGACGTTAACCCGGTTGTTGAAAAGCGAAAGCGTGGGAGGCAAATGGCTTTGAAGAAATATGGATGCACGATTCCGCGTCCGCACTTCCGCGGGCCCACACACGACCCATGCAAACGGATCGCGGGTGGCCCGCTTCCATAGCGCGTGGAGGAGCACTTAGGAGAGCCCTCTTTGATGTCTGCCAGCGTATCTAAAGCGGAAATAAGAGCATAAGTCACAGCGTTTGAATTCGCTTTCAGCCCGTAAGTGGGGCATCCATAATCCTTATCGTGAATGGACCTTTTGGCTTTACGCTAGTATGTGCTACGAAAGATTTTACATACGTATAGGGACTTGCCTCGTCGTTTAGAGTTTAGCGTTTATGTGAGCATATGGGAAATATGCTCACATGTGCACACTATATTAAAACGTATTTCAAAACATCAGATGAATTTTAACAAGTTTAAGTATAGAAATTACTTTTATCTTCTTATCCCTAAATTATTTGGTCTGACTAACAAAGCAGCTTCCCTAACATAGCGCTGCCTGAACTCTGCAGCAGTGACTGACGCTCTGGCTTGCAGGTTGGCAGGAATCGTTCGAACGCGCAGATTAAGAGATCCTTTTGCTGTTGTTGTAGCGTGTACCTGAGCTGTACGGTCCCGGCAGGAACGGACCAAACTGTCGGCTGTTTTGGCGTTAATGACGACCATGAATGTGTGGGAGTCGGCGCGTAGCGACTGAGGTATAATGAGCCAGGCAGCTGCGACTGCGTAAGCGGCCGCGACCTCGAGGCTCCTTATTTACGTGGCACTTTCGCATTTGCTAGACCATAACGGCCCGATCCACGTGGCCATCGGTGATTGCGGCTCGCGATGCCAGCCACTCTTGGGATTAAACATGCCGAAAGTGCGCGGAACCGTTGAACACATAGGCGACTATATTTTGTTTGTTTTTTAAGGCGAAAACATTAGATGCTTCATCAAACGAGAAAATTGACCATCGGCGGCGTCAACACGAGTAACGTAAACAAACATCGTCACGTGATTACGTCGCCGTATGATGTCTCACATCACCGAAATTGGTGACGTCATCGTGACGTTATCTTGCTGTCACTTAACGTGACGTCATATGTTGACGTCATCACATGAAATCTTCGCTCTGTCAAAGGTGGGCCGATCACAGAGGCAGTGCAAAATCACGTTAGGTGCAGAAAGCTTTCGGAGGGGGGTGGGGAAGGATGAACACATCGAGGGAGAAGAAAAAGAAGATGGCTGTCGCCTTCAAGTTGTCTTAGGCGAATGAATAAGGGACCCTGCGAGTGTTTTTTTTTTTAAGCGTTGTGTTTGTGTTGTCTTCATCTGCTACTTACCTAAGCAAAAAGATAGAGATAAAGAGAAATAATGGGGAAGCATACTTCATAGCAAAGGCAGGCGAGTCAGCACGGCGTCATTTTGGCTATCAAAACAACAGATGTTGTTCCTGGATAAACATGTATGCTTCCACAAGTGCCCATGCCTGTCAACCGTTGGTTCCTGCTGGTTGTTTTCGACAGAGTATAAATCATGATGCTTCCTAAAAAAAAAGTTCAGTTGGCAGTCAGCGCTCGTGCCACTGCGGTTGTATTTTTGTTGCTGTCCTCATCTCTTCGCGCTGCTTCGACTAACATTTGCGCTTGCTCATGTTGCAGGTAGATGTAGTTGAAGGACAGCGCGACAAAAACGGTATATGGACAGACTGAACCACAAGACGAGCGCTGATAGCCAACTGAAACTTTAGTGCCAAAATACAGGCTACGTAATGACATCAGCCACAGCGCATGTGCAGAAAGGAAAACGAAGAAAAGCAAGATAAGTTTTAGTCTGTCATGACAAATTCAAGCACATCAGTTCTTTAATAAGCAAGACAAAGGAGGGCCGAGCGACTTATGCTTCCTACACACTGCTGTTGTGGGCGGCTTCCACAATTTCCTGCTGCGTCTGTCCTGTACCGAATAATGGTGTTTGAAAACTGGGGAACACATCCACAATAGCAAACTGATGTACTTAACTATCTCATGATAGGGTTACGTATTAACAGGGAAGCAGTTAAAGCTGGTAGTAAAACGTGTGACCGGAAAAAACTATCATCATCATCATAATTGGGTATGTGCCAGAGAAATTGGGTGAATCCCACTACTCACCACTGGTCCACTAAAAACGAAAAAGGCAATAGTTATCCCAAGAAATGGCTGCGAAGCGACGGCGGCGAGCCGAAAACCCCGAGTACGTGCAACGAGAGAATACTAGGGAACGGGAAAGGCAACGGCGGCTACGAGAAGACCCCGAAGCGATGGAAGCCCTACGCCAACGACGACGTGCCCGTAGATCTATGAGAGGTGCGAACGCACGGTTTCAGCGCGAGTTTCTGTGTTCTGAAGTTTGGACATCCGTGTCGTGTCTGTGACTGTCTGTGATTTACCTCGAATCTCTGCACTGAGAATGAACCTACAAACAACCTAGCAACAACCTAGAAGCAACCAAATTAGACTTCAGAATCTTCCAGTTTTGCTGTTTCAAGCCTTGCGCGACTTAGTGCAAGCTTCGCCAATTTTATATTTTCAGCGAAGCTTCTGTGAGCTACAGATTTCGATGGCGGCAGCGGCGGGGCACAATTCGCGAAGAACCCGGTGCCGGCGAATGCACAGAAATGACGGGGTACGCAAATAGGCTCTCGAAGATGCGCCGGTCGCATGCGTGTTTGTATGCTCCGTTGTCCAATAAGTGATGCTCTCTCTATCGTGGACTTGTAGGCGATCACCCGTTTCTGGTATGGCAATCTGATATGCTCACCTGTCACTTCACGTTGCCATATTTCCCTGTTGCCTTGCATTGCTGCATTTCGTTGTTTCACGCATGGCAATCGTTGTTGCCTGTAGCAGCAGAACTGCTGCGCGGCTGAACACATAAGCGAAGGTCCGATTCCCGACACGGAGGAAGGAAAAATTTAATAATTGCTGGGGTTTAACGTCCCAAAACCACGATATGATTACGAGAGACGCCGTGGTGGAGGGCTCCGGAAATTTCGACCACCTGGGGTTCTTTAACGCGCACCTAAATCTAAGCACACGGGCCTCAAACATTTTCGCCTCCGTCGAAAATTCAGCCGCCGTGGCCGGGATTCGATCCCGCGACCTTCGGGTCAGCAGTCGAGCGCCATAACCACTAGACCACCGTGGCGGGGCAGGAAGGAAAAAGTTAGGAGGGAGCATTGTGCAATGCGATAGAAAGAATGGAAGAAAGAAATAAGGAAAGAAAACTAGTAGGTCAGGCATGCACACACCAAGCTTCGTCTGACCCCATTTTCCCGATAGCGGAAGGGCTCCTGATATTTTTATCTTTGCTTTTCTTTTCGTACCGATCATTATTATGCACGTGGTGCGACACATGTCATTATATAACATGTGTTTCCGCATTAAATGTTAAATTTGGCCGTTGACCCTCATCCCGTGATATGCTTTCCCGGGGAGGAGGGGGAGGGGGAGTTTGTCGCGCTGTTTAACTATGCAAGCGCATCAACTGGCTCAGCTTTCCGTCTCACGGACACACGTTCTGCCATTTGTGCTGTGGAACACAAACGGGCATCCGGACGCTTCACATACGTTCCCAACACACACAGGCGCACGCGAAACACGTGTGTCCGCAAGTGTGCATATAAACGAAGATGGATGAGCTCAGATGCGCATATACGGACCTAAATACGAAGGGAAACACGCGCACACATGAGCACTCTCGTGCTAAAGGGTACGGCATGAATGTTCTTCTCATGCGTCCTGTAGCAGTATGCATAGTTTGCGTTCCACGCCGAGTTATGCGAAACATTTAATTACCAGACTTTCCTTAATTAAAGGTATTTGTGATCGAGCACACGAGCTGTTTCTCCATTTTCTCTAGTTACTCAACGTTGTTTCGTGAAGGCTGGCACATTTGGTATGTATGCGACGGTGTGGAATTGCGGCTTGGAATACGAAAACTGACTGGAGTGGAACGATCAAGACAAATCATGAACAAGTATATACATATACCGGAATCGTTAGCCAGTTTCTTAATTATCCATTTCGCTCTGCTTTGACTGGATTAGGGAAACACGCACCCTGGCTATACTCATGAAAGGCTCAGGGGGAACAATTGCCAGCTATATATGCCAGTGGTCATGCATCAAGACGACCAAGTTTGGCTCCTAGAATTGAAGAGACCGAGTTTCACGGGAAACTGGAGGCTTGTTGATGATCAACAGCGTGTGAACAAGAGATGTCTGTAGACACATTTTGATAACTAGACTAGCCTTCGTCAGGGCCCCAAAGATGGCAAGTCTTTCTTTTAAAGGGAAGCAAATAAACTCAGTTTAACTCCGTTTTATTCATGCTGGGAGGACACCAAAACTAGTTAACATTATTTTCTTTTTCCACTTTTATCAGCCTTTTGACTGCGTACACATTTTTCTGCGGTTTTTTTTAAGCTCTAGTGTGTTTCAGTTTGAAGCCGTGTGTTCTTCTTTGTCATTGGCTGGAAATACTTACCTGAGAGCGGAGACTGCGCCATACATACCGTATGTCAGCGGGGAACTTCCTATAGTGGTGCAGGATGCTTACAAAAGAAAGGAGTTTACCTAAAAGAACTTGAATACGCTCGTGTTTCATTGGTGTCCACTCACTCACTCACTCACTCACTCACTCACTCACTCACTCACTCACTCACTCACTCACTCACTCACTCACTCACTCACTCACTCACTCACTCACTCACTCACTCACTCACTCACTCACTCACTCACTCAATCAATCAATCAATCAATCATCAGTCAGATCAGTCAGTCAGTCAGTCAGTCAGTCAGTCAGTCAGTCAGTCAGTCAGTCAGTCAGTCAGTCAGTCAGTCAGTCAGTCAGTCAGTCAGTCAGTCAGTCAGTCAGTCACCTACGCACAGGCAAAAGAGTTAGTCAACTGCAACTTTATCGATCTCTCTTTCGGCTTCGACAGTGTGCTGGCAGTGGTAACCTTGAAACAGCAAGTGCTTTCTTGCTTCACGCCATACACGACGGACTGTCTACTCAGCGAAGGGTAATGGCCATCAGACTCGAGTGAGCAGCTGGGTCAACGCGTCTCGCCATTCGCCTCATTGACTCGCTTGGCCGCGACAGCGCACATTGCGTCAAGACACGTGTTCCTCGATTACCTTCCTAGCAGCCTGCATATCCCCAGGTGCCTATTGCTGTTGATGTTCATCGAACGCTCATATTCACTAGGGAATACGTACCAGGCCATGCACCAGAAAAGAGGATGATTTCTGCCGAACTGCTTTTTTTATTTCCGTTGGGATTATACAATGGCGGTAGTTCAAGTCGCTTTTCTTTCTTAACTAGGACGTTAATAACCATAATTTAGATATCGAAGTTGAATTGCCAGCTAAACTTTATCTCTCTTTAGGAGTGTTCAAGGTTAAACTAGCGTACCCAACTGGTAAAACGCGAGAAATCACTAGCAAGACGTGAGGCGCCCATAGCAACGTCCACTGCAGTCATTACGAATTCTACCGAAAACGACGGCAACAACAACATAAAATGGCACTCTCGTTAAGCGGGTAAGTGTAGCCTGTCGATCTTTGCACAGGGGAATGCTAAATGATCACGAGCACTCGTTAACCAACTGCATCGATAACTACGAGTCTTGTCAGAGCCTAAGCACCTATTTTGATCTTTCGTCTGTATGCACTGAATTGTCTCGGTTAGGACAAAAGAAGAAAGAATATTTCCATTGCGTAAATTTATTTTAATAAATATTGATATAATGGTCTGCAATAGACTCCGCGTCGGTAAGGGTAAGCAAAGCAAAAACGGCCGCCAGTCGTTGAAAACAGCGCGCTTTACTTAACTGTTCAGGAAACAGATTATCTCTCTAGCGAGGCATTCTAGTCATCATAATTCAGGCAGTTCACAGAGTTAACGTTATAATTACATAAAAATACGAACGGGTTATTTTCATCAAAAAGAAAAAAAACTCACTTGCGAGTCAAGTGTTCGTGCTGTAAGCGTCTACATTTTTCAGCCTGTTATTGTTGTTTAAAGTAACCAGCCCGCCTCGCTAACTGCATATATACGATGTCGATGTTATACGACGCGAAATATAGCGTTCCTTTTGATATGGAAATATAGTGAAAGCATCCTATATCAGAGAACATTAACTTACTTATTGCTAAACATAAGAGCCCCGAGAGGTCTTTTTTCTTGCCACTAAGGGTGCTCTTCAGCAATTAAGAAGGAACAGGAAAGGAAAATAGGACAAAGCAGTGCGTAGACCGGCTGACTACCCTGTGCTGTGATAAAGGCGTAAAAAATGTAAAAAGATGTAAGGGAACAATGAGTGTAGGTATAAGCAAGATAAGTGTAGACAGTGTAGGCAAGATAAGGAGGATCACAAATAGATAATAAGAGTGAGCACTGAGCTCGTAGAAGGAAGCACATCACGGCTACAAACGGCCTAGTGTTAATACAAGGTGTTTGGTGTTCCCTATAAACTGGAGCTTTCTTTGCCATGTACGTATGTGTCTAGGCTGTACGAATTTTTTTTCTGTAAAAAATGTTTTTCTAGAGTCTGGTGCACTGAGTGTCCCATCGACGGCTAGTGCACAACAGGTGCTCGATAATTTCTAGGGGAAAGTTAAAGACGTCAGAAGTACGAACAGCCTGTATTTGCGACTTAGAGAGAAAGAAAGTTGAATGGTGCCTGGGGCTCCATTAGCTTTCATGTTGGAGGCTTTTCATGTAATGTAGCACGTACTGTATGAGTGACACTTCAGTTTAACTTTTCGCTTGTCACTGTATTCTGTCCGTAGCATAGCACTTCTTTACAATACAGAGAATAGTGTGTCGTGTATGTTTATTGTTATCATGGTTGAATAACACACTGCCGTACGAATACCCGCCAGAGTGCACATGTGTCAAAATGTGTAGATGAAATCTGCATTCGTTAACCCGATATCTTTACTCGCGCTCGACAGCGGTAGCGCTTCGAAATTTTTTCTTGTTCGAGCTCCTTACGTTAGTATAGTTTTACGAAGATTAAGCATCGCAGCAGACAAGCCCCACTTTCGCGCTGTTTGCCGGGCTGTGACGAGAAGGAACGTCGTGAATATTACTATACTAGAAAAAACACAATTAAGCCCACTAATGACAATTTCTTAGCGTTCTATACTTGAGTCTAGTAATTAACGGTGCGTTACTGTAGACTTCGCTGCCTTGACACTCGTTCAAGGTGGCTGTGCTGGTAGGTCATCTTCGAGCATGTTGCTTACGCTACAAAAGTTTACAGGATGGCATTCGGACAACAGCCGTGAAGGACCGAAGGCTGCAAGCGAACAAATGCTTCTTTCGGTGCTAAAGTTGCTCCGCGCACTGCTTTTGATTGTGGGTTTTCTGCGATTTCTTTTATTTCGAGATCCGGGCACCAGAACGATGGCACCGTTGCATAGAAACAGCCTCAGGGCAGCTGTCGCTCAAAGACAGCTGCTAGTCGACAAGTCTTAGTCACCGTCACCACCATTTTCTTTATGCGAAAGAAATAAAAGGAAGAAAAGAGGTTTCTCACCGCTCCCTGTCTTTCTTGCATCTCAAAGAAAACTCTTCCAAGTCATCTTCTCAGTAAAACAAATCGAGGCACAGTTCGGACACTTCGGTAGCAACCCGTGTCTCATGCTTTTTGTATCACCTAAGGCTCTTTGCATACTTCTGCAGTTATTTGGGAAACAGAATGTTTGAGGAAAACAAGATTGGCACTGAAGACTCCGCGGCAGCACGAAAAAAGAATGTCATTCCAAGAACTCTAACACTCTCACACAGCATCTTACGCACGTGGATGAAGCAGGACCTTTGTTGACTCATTTGTTGACTCCTTGCCGAAA
The DNA here is from genome assembly GCF_013339695.2 of Rhipicephalus sanguineus. Lineage (NCBI taxonomy): Eukaryota > Metazoa > Arthropoda > Arachnida > Ixodida > Ixodidae > Rhipicephalus > Rhipicephalus sanguineus. Next base: position 205,019,260 of record NC_051178.1, on the reverse strand, counting down.
TTTGCCTCTAAAAGGCTCTCGTATACTTCTATACACGGAGGATTTGGTTGTCGGTGGAAGTGAAGCTACGTCGGCCGCACATATGATACTGACTGCTAGTGACACATTGTGAAGCTTCATCACTTCGTTTTTTATTTATTTACTTTTTTGTTTTTGAAAGTGTTGCAATCGAAATATTCCCAGTAGTTTAACGTTAAGACCTGCCGGTCGCAATATGTTTTGCTAACTGACAGCGAGGCTGAACCGCAGTTATTATCACCAGAATTGCAGCCTTGACAAACACGCGAAGTATTCGTTACGCACAGGTAAGAAATTACGCAACAACAGACTTACTGTTAACTTCCGGGGGCTACAATCTCGTATCGACGACGTGAAGAATGCAGCATGCTGACAGCATAGGTCAGCATACTTACTTAATTGTTCACTAACGGCTCGCACTCGCTTCACATTCATTCCACAGGCACGAGAAACAGTATTAGCAACTGATGAAGGATGTGGGTGGACGTCAGTTTGAACTATTTGATGAGTTCCAGTGAACTTGAGTATACCTGATTAGCTGTGCGCATAGGTCGGCAAAAAATGTGGAGCTCACTCAGACTCACTCACGAAACATATCTTACCCTTAGAGCTCACTCGGACTCAGACTCACCAAACTTTTCTTCATCCGGACTCACTCGGACTCAGACTCACTATAATTTTTCTCAACCGGACTCACTCGGACTCAGACTCACCAAAATATAATTCACTCGAACTCACTCAGACTCAGACTCACGGCTCGATCTGAGTCTGAGTGAGTCTGAGTGAGTTGACTCATGAGTCCGTTAGCCTATAATTAGCCTTTTTCTGCCATAATGTCAATGCTCTTTAATGCTAATATCTCGCATAATCGGTGCGCTACTTAGCACCTTTTGATTTCGTACCTTCAAATACGAGTTGTCTGAGTTTGCAGCTCAATATGGACCTTTTTATTGAATGAGATGGCTCACACGAGATATTTTTATCAGTAAGTTCCCGTGAAAATGTTTACGGGGGGGAGGACAAGGCACCTCATCCCCCTCCCCCTTCTCAACTCACCCCGCTGATCAATAAATATTGAGCTGACGTATGAATGGTAGCGCGTTGAGGTATGTGGGACCATACGTGAGTATAAACAGGAGCCGACATAAGGCTGATAGTAATGCTGAAGTTGAGTAGATAGGACCATAGGTCGGCAAAAAATATGGAGCTCACTCAGACTCACTCAAGAAATATATTTTGCCCTTAGGGCTCACTCGGACTCAGACTCACCAAACTTTTCCTCAACCGGATTCACTCGGACTCAGGCTCACCAAAATTTTGCCCAACAGAACTCACTCGGACTCATACTCACAAAAACTTTACTCACCCGGTCTCACTCAGACTCACACTCACGTCTCGATATGAGTCTGAGTGAGTCTGAGTCAGTCGACTCATGAGTGAGTTTGCCGACCTATGGCTGTACGTAACAATATTTATTGCCAAGTTATAGTAAATGAATATCGGCTCACTGTGGAGACTTATGACTTCAAGTTGTTTCCATATGACGTGCTGCTCGTAATATTATATATACCTAAGAGACCTCTAAATGATGAAGGAGCCTTTAGTTTTGCTGGAGTTGGTGCAATCTCCGTTATTGTCGGGAAAGACTGGTCTTAGTGTTTCATCGTTGTACGCTTGTACGGTTAGACTGTTGGTTATTAATGTTAGTTATTTGTTGAAGCGCTCTACACATAATATGAACCGCAAGGAAGGCCTGTATATTACTTCATTCATAAAGCTGCCCCGCATACAACTGTTAATGACTACGCTCTTGAAGTCACTTGATATTTAGGAAGGCTTTCGACTTCGGTATTTCTGTCATCGTTCGTAAATTACAATGTGAACGTCAGCCGCGTGGTCTGGTAGTGAAGGGAGGAGGTATAAATTAACGGTGCCCGATCTACTATAGCTGTCTGTTGAACGTCGTCTTCTCTAGTGTCTTGCCTATTCGCGCAGTGAAGACGCCTCTTCCCCGTACAAACGCGCCGGTGTCTATATTCATGTGTTTCATGGCACCGCAATTGCCCACAGCGCTTACAAGGCTGTACGGGTCTGCTTGCTGTTAGCAGCTTTCCTCCCCTCATGTTTTATGTTGTGTACGATTTGCGTTTGCCATTCTTGAAGAGATTGTTTAGATTGCGAGATAACCTCTTGCATTGTGCGGGAATTGTTCGGAAAACAACTCGATGACGGCTGGTTGGTCCATCTTTACAACTTAGGACGAAACAGCGCGATTTAAGCAGTTCTCGTTTTCTAGTATTTATTTTTTATGCCTCTTTTTATAGTCGAGCTGTTTCATCCTCAATTCTTTACCTAACAGCGAGTTTCAATGTTTCACTTGGAGATCAAAAGGTTCACTGCATGTGCGAGGTTTCCCTTTCACTGCTTTGTTCAGTGCTCACGCAACGAATACACGCATGAAGTGCGGGCGTTTTCGATCCAGATTTTGTTAAAGGGCCCCTCACCAGGTTTGACAATTTTGAGCTAACGAGCGCAATGCATACACTGGGCGTTCACGATAACGTCTGCTAAAATTTGCAACGCTACGCGCCGCGGAAATGGGTCAAATTTCAAGGTGAACGCTGCTTGCCCTTCCCCTCGCGGGCGCGCTTTAGAGAATGAGGGGATGACGTACATGAGAAAATGGCCCTACGTAGATGGTAGTGCTGTGACATCGCTCCTCTACGTAGACGACTGTGCTCTGACGTCGCCAACAGTAGCACGTGACACTGCGATAATTATTTGACACGACATGTGTTGTTTGTGTAATTTGTTGCTTGAATAGATTAATAAAACTTGAGAGAAATAATGAGACACACAAAGGGAATGTGTGCGCCTTTTTTCATTTTTTTTTTTCGTGAATTGCAGCGACATGCGGGGCTAATGTGCCTCGCTTTCCCATGCGTTCGTGTCCCCGCGGTTAGCGCATCGAGCAGACGCCTGCCCTGGAAACGAAAGTAATGTTCTGGCGCGTTCGAGCACTCATTATGCTCATTTATTCTACCGCGTCGAAGTAAACATTAATGCAGCACTGGCTCATGATACCGCCGTTCTCGTGCCCGTACAAATGCCGCAACTTTCATGCCCGTCCCGCAGAAACAGGTAGTACACCACGGAGAACACCGACACAACGCCCACGACCGCTACATAAAAAAAAGTAGCGTCCATGCGACGCCCCTCGCGTGCTCGGGCTGGCTCGGGCATGTCATGCGCACGTGACCATGCATGCGCATGACGTGTTCATGCGTATGTGTCAAGTGAAGAGGGCAGGGAAGGGATTTGGCTTGCGAAGGCTACGCGGGGCGAGTGGCAAGGGTTTGAAACTCGCCTCCTCGCGTCATGGTTTCGCGCCGCTACAAATTATTGTTTTTCTCAGCTCGTAATGAACCGATTTCAAAAATTCTTGCGGCATACTGCTTTACATTCGGCACACAACAACTTCCAGCGTCTAACTAAAATTTGCTATGTGGCCTGGTGAGGGGCCCTTTAAACGTTAGTCTCTTTATTCAACTAGGGCAAATATTTGCGTTTCAAAAGAAGTACTTGCTAGAAAAGGTTTGCGTGGGAGTGGTTTTATGCATGCCATAAACGAACATTGTGAAAATCGGCGGGATGAATAATTTGTCGATTGATTATTAACAGTAATTTTTAATTCATTGCTGAATCACTATTGTTAAGCTTAAAGCATTAAGTGGCTCATCAGACGCCGGCCTTGAAGGACGCGGCGTGCGGTACCGCTGTTGGGCTAGTTGGTGCATGTTCAGTATAAATAGTAAACTTGGCGCCAAAAACACGATCACGCAGGAACACAAGATCTATCTGTCCATGTGTTCCTTGTGTTCCTGCGTGGTCGTGCTTTCGGCGCCAAGTTTACTATTCATACGGCACAAAAGCTCACGTGACCTTAGTAAGTTTAATAAAAATAAGACTAAAATCATGCTTCGAGCCGGAATCGAACCAATGTATACTGCGTGTCGGTCAAGGGCTCTACCACAGAGCCACCGCAGCGTTTGAAACCGACTTGAAAAAAAGACGCTGTTCAGTCATCGTGTCGAGTAAGGAGTGACGTTAACAGATGTAATATTGCGTGGTACAAACGTAAAATCGGGCCAGGCGTCACACCATGGGAATTGCGTCAGAAGTGGGCGGTATAGAAAGCTGCGATCCCATCAGAAAGGGCCGAGCTATAATCCATTGTCGTCATCAGCCACAGCATCAACAAGCTGTGCAACTACTCAAGTGACGTCCCAAGCTCCGATGATAATCATGTCGGTGACGATAATCAAATAGCCGCATGGGTTGACTCTCGCCTTCGACTCGTCTTAGGCGAACGCATAAGGGATGCTGTGAGTTTCTGATTATTGTTATTATTACAACAGAGCTATTATGCTCGATGTTGGCCATGTGCCGTCGATAGAAGATTATCATCATTATGAAACACAGACATAGTAAGAAAGGGAGGAGAGAAAAAGATAAAAAGACAGAGAAAGAAACAGAGAGAGAAAGCACAGCAGTGTATAGTATATATAGTAAAGCAGGGGGTGGACCGGAGGTAAGTAGTGGTGCTTCCGCGATTTCCGTGGCACATACCCGCTAGGCTAGAAAAATAGAGAGAAAGAAGGGGAATAAAGACAAAGATAGAAAAAGGAAAGAGAGCGAGCATAGACATGTATAGAGCATAGACATGTATGCAAGGGGTGTGAATGAGAGAGGTGAGAGGGTTAAAGCCTAGCCAAGCCAGGACCAGCCCGGTACCGACCACTGTTGGTGTGGCAAAGTCTTACGCGACTCTGTGCAAGCTGTGCTACTGTATTATTATTATTATTATTATTATTATTATTATTATTATTATTATTATTATTATTATTATTATTATTATTATTATTATAACAACAAATACAAACAAATGGAGGAATAAAGGCTGAAAGAAGGTTAGCAAGTGTACCCAGAAGTCCGCCTTATTTGAACACTAATATTTATGCCAGCGTTATTAAACACTGCCTTCTTGATTTATCTCCTTATCCTTTTTTTTCTTTCTTATGACATTTCTCTGTAGCTTTTTTTCTTCCAAGCTCCTTGTTAGTCTCCTTTTGTGTTTCTAAAATAAATATTTGGATAGTGACGCGCTCATCGAAAATTGCGCCGGGAATTAAGGAAAGCTGGGGATCTTTGAGGACAGAAAAGACAAGGCTAAAAATGAATAAATAAATAAAAAAGACCAACCTGAAGGTAAAAATGTGCCTTTCGGAAATTTTATAAGTGCTAGTTCTAATCGATATTCTTTATTTGAAGTAAAAAAAAATTATACGAGACTACTCTGATCGGTGTCACGATTGGAATATAGCAACAATCAGAACAGGGTATCGGATCGTAGTACACATACGATCTCCGAGGCGTTATTGAAAAACTGATCTGAAGAACGGTTCCGCAGCGCCAGTTTTTCTTTGAACGTTGCAAATGCTGGATAACATTTCAAGAAAAAGCTGCCGGAGGCATCGGCGCAATTTTTTTCTTTTTTGTCGTATAGCTGTACAATGTGAAATCGTAGCTCAGCTTGGATGGTTTGCTAGGCTGGGAAGAAAAAAAACAATCGCTGCATCCGCGGTCTTAAGATTTTGACTCGCGCCTTTCGGTAATGTGTTTATATATCTGTGAACGAGAAATAACAAACGGAGGAGAGGTGTACGTCGGCATGGAAAAATATGAAACGTAGTATATAAAAAAAGTATTATATAACGACAGTGGGAGGGCGGTTGAGGGAGACCCTTATGTTTGTTAATAAAGTAAGCTGACTGGCACTAACGGCCACTGTTTGCGTTCTCACAGAGTAAAACAAAAATACGCTTCTGGAAACTTGCACTTGGGTTTTATGTTTTACTTTCTTTCAAGCTACGTGGCCTGTGCGGTTGATATTAAGTACACGCTGGTTATACTTCATATTTTCTAGCACGCGCCATATCTGCGACTGGAAGTACCGGTCGGTGTTCCTGCTTTTTCAGTTCACGCCGCAAGCTGGCAATGTGCCGAAACTCCCCGAAACGTGTATGGCGGCATGTAATTTTTAAGTTTTCGCGCACAGAATTCAATTTTGTTCTTATAGGAGTGCGCTACGGATGAATGCGAGATGGAAGTGGACATTGGGTCGAAAAATAAAAAAAAATAGAACGAAATCACTTTTGTGACGAAAACATTTTATTCACCGCGTATTCAATATCAGTTACGTCTCTCTTCAATTTGTCTTTCGAGCGCTCGATCGCGCGATGTGAGTCGCTCATTATTTTTTCCTCTGAGTTCATTATGTTCTCAACGCAATTTCTCTTCTTTTCTTCCATCCCTATTTTTGTCTTATAACACATAGTTTTGAACAATTCAAACTTGAGAGAAGAACCTAATCAAAGCGTCTTGAGTCGGGATGGAACAACGTGTCATATGCCTCCCCTGCTTCTTTTCACTTTCTGCGTTGTTATCATATACCTAAATGTGTATGTGGTATATTTAATGGGCAGTTATTATCGAATCATTCGAAAGAAAGAACACAAGCAGGCGTTTTCTCGCATAGGTTTCTCAGTTATAGTTTTCTTTATTTGTCGTTTGTCGTTTGCCGTTTGTCGTTTTGTGTACGCCGTGTTACGCGTGCAAGTTTCCTCGACCAGCCTTTATCTGCTCTCACATTTGTTATCTTCATCTCTCCTTTTATGCTTCAACGATCGTTGTAAATGTGATGACACACCACCCGAGTTGCCTGGAACCTCGTTCCCTTCTTCCCAGGCGTGTTCTTTTGCATGTGATCAAAACAACGTCGTTTTCACCCGTATCACGCAATTGCTAGCTTCCACAGCAGGCGACTGACCGGCGGTCCGTACACAACCTTGGCAACCGCGGTCACGCGACACGCTAATGCCCACCGGTGTTTCTCTCTTTCTTTCCCGGAGGAATCAAACGGAACTTACGTCCCCTGCGGTCACTCGCGGAGTCCGCAGTGACTGCATTCGCTGACGAGATGCAAGCGCTTCTGAGAACACGCAGCACTCCAGCGTAACGAGATAGAACACACGTTGAAGAGCACGCTGCAATCTCACTTTGTGCGCACTGAATACACGCTCAGGAAGACGCGATAAAAGAAAAATGGGACGGCACAAACAGAATGGTTGTTCGGCAGGAAAATCCAATCGTCGAGCTAGCAGAAAATGAAGAAGAAAAGACGAATGACTTCGGAAATGAGGCCCAATAAAGGATACGGTTGGCGCTGCTGGTCACCGGTTGCTGATAACCGCAGTGTTTGGAGGTGTTATCAGCAACAGAATTCAGTAAGCCGGCTAAGGGAAAGTTGCATCCGGACAAGCCTTATTTTTCTTCCCTTTGTCCGCCCGATGAACCTTCGTGAGTACGGTAGGTTTCTTCTTAGAGAGTTTAGACATTTTCAGCCTATTGCAAAACTTCGAAAGTCTTTGAAGTTTTCCCGATAGGATATGGATACCGTGGACTTTATTGATGGACTTTATTGACAAGAGTCCTGAGAGAAATCCAGGCCGCCCTAAGGCAGCATGTCGGGTCCGTCCCACGGGGGAGCGGGTAGGCCAAGCCTAACCGCCACATTGTAGGCCCTCTGGATGGCTTGTAATTGACGGAGTCGGTCCGAGCTCCGTAGGTCGGAGCACCACCATTCTTCGGTGATTTGATTGGGACCCCGTAACAAGGGGCACAGCCAAAGCATTTGATCAAGATTGCTAACCTCGCCACAGTTCTGGCAGAGGGGGTCGAAGACTTCAGGATAGATGATGTTAAGAAGTGCTAGTTTAGAATGATTTCGTTTGAAACATGGGAAGGTACCCGTGGTGTTGATGGTGTTCCAACAGGCGGTGTTAGCCTTGCATACAAAACAGCCCATTTTTCCGCCCGAATCTCTCATGAGTCCATAGTATGGTTGCGTCACTATAGCTGTTGATCAGTCTCGTGTCTCGCAGGAGGGCGACCAGCAGACGTTGCACTCTCCTGCTCGTTCAAATGACATTTTAGGGCGTCTTGCATTTGATTATATACTCCAGGTGCTATATGAGTAGAGGCTTCTCATGATTGTGATTGTCACATGCCATGCACAGTCTCTCAGTTAAGCCTGATTTACATGTATTAAGAACTTTATACCGTGTGGAACTTTATAGTATACGGTCGGGATTTATCGTATTTCTGTCGCTCTAAGCGATTGTTCAATTTATTTATACTTTATATATATTTATATTATCTCGGTTGTTCTTGCTGTTGTTCTGTCTCATAATGACGTAGTTTGGTGGTGGTGGTCAAAACATTTATTAACCATTAAACGGTTACAGAGAGGTGATTGGTTTGGGGCCATATTGGCTTCCTCCCCTCAGAGTACTAGGTGGAGTCCCTATTCGAGGGCTCCATTGGCAAGCAACGCCGCCCGCGTGCGTTAAACCAGGGCCCTTTGGGCCTTGGGGTCTTGACAGCCGAGCAGGGCCGCCTCCCAGGCCTTTCTCCTGGGTTTGGGGTTGGGGGAGGGGGGATAGATGGGTTTGATTGGCACGCCCAGACTATGTGGAAGGTGCCAGCCATCTCACCACAGAACTGGCATGCGCCATCAAAGGATGAATTGAAATGCTTTAGCACCGCCGGGCACAGTACAGTGTTGGTGAAAAGTTTTAAAAGGAGGCGCTCTTTAGCGCGATCCAGTCCCTTACAAGGGCCCGGATAGCGCCGGTGCTCCTCCTTGTAGTAATCGGTGATGTCTTTGAGTGAAAGGGCCGCCAAATTGTCTGATTGGCAGTAGGTTTCCAAAGAGAGGGAGATAGCCCGGGAAGAGAGTGCCTGATCGGCCTGTTCGTTTCCCTGGAGCTCTTGGTGACCGGGGGCCCAGACCAGATTACGTGGAGTTGGATCGAGGTATCGGCAGCTAGGTTGAAGTATGCGCTGAGCAAGCGGGGAAGCCCACCCTAGCTCATAGTTCCGACAGGCCCCTCGCGAGTAGGTGATGATGTGCTTCGACGAGGGATAGGTGAGAGCCAGGACGACAGCAATCTCTTACGCGTGTGTTGCGCTGCAGGCGGCCCACACCACAGGTGGCATACGTTCGCAGTCGTACACAAAAATAGTAAACGGGCTCACTTTAAATGCCTACAGCGCAACACACGCAGTTTAAAGATGACAAAACCTTAGGCGCTGTAACGCGCATCTGTACCGCCCACACAAGGACGTGGGCGGTATAGCTGCAACTTTTCCTAAACAATCCAATCAAACGCTCTCGTTATTTACAGGAAGTGCCGTACTTCAATGAAAACGAATGGGATTGCCTGCGCTGAACCTTTGTTTATAACGCCGGCTTACGAGAGTCAAGTATTACGTGGAAGGTTTAGAGGGCTCAGGTGTGACGAGCTCGCCGAACGAAAACGGATTACCGCTGGAGAAAGCTTTCGGCGGCATCTCCGAATATTCGCTTCCTCTTTCTTATCTTGCAGTTGCTCGTTTACGATAGCAGCGGCTTACAGCGGGGTGTTAAATATAACCGATTCTCAGCGCACAAGAATAGGCACAGCGGTGCCTTATGAAACGGCTCTACAGTCATATATGACTGTAGAGCCGTTGCATCAGGGAAATATTTCTTATACCCAAATAAATTTATTCTGACAGAGTGAGTTACCAGCGTCAAGCGATCGTCGGCCTGCCTTGTTTAATTTCTTTCGAAAAGAAGAACTACCGGGCCGTTCAGCAAAAAAAAAAAGTTTGTTTTGTCTGTGATATTATTGCGCTCTGCCGTGCGTACACGTCACTTTGACGTGATAAACTTTCACAGTTTTGTGATGTCGAGTGGCATACGAGCGATATTTGCGTGGTTGGGAATTTGCCATTAACAAAGCGCTAACAGCGACAAAGACGCTGACTGAGTCATCGCGTATAATCTTTAGTCCTGGCTTATTGCGCATAACACTTTGTACGTGCCACATTTAAAAGGGGAGTTCTCGTGGTTTTCGCGGCATACGTGACAGATATAGGTGCGGCGGCCATGATTTTACCGATTGTGGCTATTTCGACGTGATGTCACCAGGATCCAGCTGTGAGAAAGTTAAAACAAATCACAGTTTCACCGCAACGGCGAAACAATGGATGCAATAGCAACAAATTGTCAACAAATTGATCCGACCTTGCGTAACTCTGCAAAACGCTGGTGTAGGAGAATACGGCCGCTCCAGGGAGAGAAGCAGTTTTCGTGCAGTCTCTTCGCGTTGAGAGCACAGCGCGTAGATCGGTATACGAGCCGTTTCCTGATGCTTGCTGAGATAGCGCGCGCGCCGGCGATCGCGACCGCGCCCTTATAATCAAAGTTCACAGTCTATACACCAGAGCACACCTGTCTTGCACCCAGGCTGCTGGCGAGCCGAGCGGATACTCTCGCACCCAGACGCCGGGCTGACCGGGGCTGCCAAAGCGCGCGAGGGCTGCACCAAGTAAACAGGGCAAGCTGCAGTTCTGAGGCTTTAAAGTGCGAAAAACTAGCCGTTCACGCCGCTTCAGCGTATAAGAGCTCGTCTCGGCACTACTGCGTCGTCTTTGGATACCAAAACAAGCTGCGCAACAAATGGATATTAGTGTTGTCTGCGACGATTACGACGCGCCACGGAAATAGTGCCGGTGCGGTGTTTTCAGCTTCGCCTCGAGTGGATAACTGTGATTCCAGCAAAAAAACTACGAGCCGAGTGAAAATGCGCGAGTAAGTACACTAACAGCGTGTGTTCTGCAGTGTGATGCCCACCTATTTCATTTTGCGAACCTAATTTGCGTGACACGCAGCTGGGTTGAAGGCAGGCGAGAACTTTATGTGGGGGTGCACTTCATACCTTTGAGCGTTTCCTTTGACGAAAATCTAGTGCAAGGTAAGGCTTTCAAGCACAAGCAATCAGCGTGCTTTGCCACTTTCAAAGTAGTATTAAGCTTTAGCGCTTTTGATGGCATCCACGCCTTCGAGATTTCGTCTTCAAAAGGTAATAAATGGCACGGTGCTCCTCAACAGCTGGCCAGAATTTCGTGCTTTCATTTCAGTGTTTGATGTCCCCAAATTTATTTGGACACGAGGCATCCAGCTGCACCTAATGCATATATTGGCACGTAAGTAAACAGTACTCGCGCCAGTGTCCTTTACGTCGCAGGCGTAGCTGACCGGCTTAACTAAGAGTAGCACAGTTTCGCTTGTAAAGCACCATCGTTACAAGAATAAAATAGCGCAGGTAGCTTCCAAACGGGATCGCTGAACGATACTTCAGGTTATACTCTCTGATAGCACGCTTTTGTGAGCAAGACGCATTATTGTAAGAGCGCCCGCGAACCAAAAATTACGTTCCGCGAAACTACCCGTAAAGCGTACTCTAATTATTACGCGATGCATGCTGAAATGATGAGCTTTCACAAAACTTTGTGCATAACTTGTAATATGGGGCAACAAAACATCGTTTCACTCTTTCGCGAGCTGGACAGCAATTACGATTCACGCGTACTACAGCGAGAACGTTTTTTTTTTTTTTTTTTTACAAATGTAACAGCGTACATATCTGAGGAGGTTGCTTCCGCAGCCCACTCAGCACGTACTGTATACATTGTGGACTTGCATGAGGAAGATGTTCTTGATGTTCCAATAAAATCAGCGAAAATGTCCAGGCTAGAAAAGACGCGAAACACGCTCTCCGACGGGCTGAGTTTCGGAAGTTTCACGTTTGCTCTGTGTAGCGTCTGCTGGCGTGGCAGCCCGCGCGTGTTGTTTCGTCGCGTGTGCGATAGATGGCGCGACGCGCGATGCAAATATGGCGATGCGCATAGAATTCGCTGTGTTCTGGTCTATAGCTGCTCGAGCGACACAGCCCCCTCCCCCCCCCCCCCTTCCCCAGCGTCCCTATATGTCCCTTCAAGACAGACGGGGCGTTTCCTCTCTTCGTGAGCAGCAATCAGGCCTTGCAAGCAGGGTGATGTTATGTTATGCGCCCTCCGTGCGATGGAGATGGGCCGGCTCGTTTCATCTCTGTTTCAGCCACTTTCGTCGGCCTAGCTAGCGCGGTTTTACCTGCGGGTAGAACATACGATGCGCGAGGGGATGTTAGCGATTTGGACTTTATACGGAACATTACGGCGACGGCAAAAACCCGTCGAGAGTGTCCATATAATTGCTATCGCAATAAAAATACAAGTATGTTGGGGAAAAAAAGATGGTTGGCCCTCTGTCATAGGAATCGGTATAACACGAAAGTGAAACGTGTCGTCTCAGAAGTAGTTGATTGCTTTAGTGCATTGGTATATCAGAGCTTGTATAATGTCTACTGCTGTTTGGTAGATGTAGCACCGCATTATGTGGACGCACTCACGTTGACGACTAGTGGCACATCTCCGTACCGACGACTAACGCCCATGATCATGATTTAACCCTTGCGGTAGCTGAAGTTCTTAACGTATACGTGGACACCGCATATGGGTGAATTCCGCGCAAATATGGCATCAACAAGCACATAAAAATGACACCATCTCCCGCTAAAGGGGACCATGAGGCGATGCGAAGCAGTGTTTCGGCATGTAGAGCCCGCGTTTCAGAGGCGGAGTGGTGAGGGGGAAAGGGGAAGGGAGAGGGGAGAGAGGGAGGGGAGAGTGGGAAAGGGGAGGAGAGGAGAGATGGGAGGGGAGAGGAGGAGTGGAGAGAGGGTGGTAAAGGGAAATGAGAGGGGAAAGGGAAGGGGAGAGGTGATGTGGAGAGGGAAATGGGGAGAGAGGGAGTGGAGAGGGGAAAAGAAGAAGGTTTGCGCATGCGCAGTAAGGGTGGTCACGCCGCACACCACCACCACCACCACCACCACCGGATTGAACTCTGCTATAAGATGCTTCACATCTAATAAACACTGATACTCGATATACACTCCTCCAAAGCGTCGTGAAACGCGAAGAGACACGCTACGCGCGTTGTGTCTTCCCTCTAACCTGGCAGTGAATTCTCGCAGGGCGAGCGGGGAACGCGGTGCGACAGCCAGGCGAGCGTCGGAGAGCTATTTTTCGATATGGATGGATGCTATGAGCGAGGTTTGGGCTAAAGCCACCACCTCGCGGTGTGTTAAACGAAACGAAGACGAAGTGCTTCTCTTGTGGAACACATCTTGCCCGTCTCTGCCGTTTTCTGGATTCTACACTGCAATTGTGGGGTCTGCCGCCCCCTACATCACGGTGATGGACGTGCAACCCCAAGAGGTTCCGTCTGGTTCCGGTTCAACCGCGGGGATCGCCTCGAGGAAGCGTGGTAACACAGCAAGCGAGAGCGAGGACACCGAGCTGTTCTCCGCATCAGGCGATGAGTCCTCCGAAGACGGCTTTCAACCTGTGTTGTACCGCAAGGCCAAACGAAGAATCATCAACGCATCGTCGGCGTCAAGCACAACCACTGTGAAAACTGCGCCTCAGCGGTGGCCCCACTCCATCCTGTTTGTGCCACAGAACGCTATCGACAATCTGCGTGTCCTCAACAGGCAAGCATTGTCTTTGTACCTTGAAAACACAGTGCCAAACGAGATCAAGGATATCAGGCTAAACACGAGGAAAAACATTTTGGCAATCGATGTGATGAACCCGAGTGCGCTGAGCACGCTGCAGCATGTAACGCAGCTGGGGAACATCAAAGTCCGGCCAATCATTCCAGCGGATGGTGCCACCGTAGCAGGTGTCATCTATGACATCGACACTGAAATCGCCAATGAAGACCTCTCAGTGCTTATAAAACCGGCGAATGAAAACAACGTCATTGTGCATGTAGGTCGCCTAGGTAACACACGTTGTGTGCGAGTAACGTTCAAGGGTGACAGCCTACCGTCTTACGTGAAGGTTGGCCATTTTCGTCACCAGGTCCGTCCATTTATACCGAAGCCTATGCAATGTTTCAACTGCCAGAAGATTGGCCACGTGAAGGGCGTTTGCAGAAATTCCGCAGTGTGCCCCCGATGCGCCGAACCTCATTCAGAAGACAACTGTAGTGCAACTACGCTGAAGTGCCCGAACTGTCATGGTGCTCACAGTGCTTCCTCCAAAGAATGTCCTCAGATAAAGAAGGAGATTTCTGTTCTGAAACAGATGGTGAGAGACAGCTCAACTCACAAAGAGGCAGCGGAAAAAGTGAGGCGAAGACGACGTCGCCGTCGAAGGTCGTCACGAAGGACAATGTCGCATTCAGTGAGAAAGTCCGTTCCTCCGGTTCCCAGCGCGGCAACCACCAACGCCGCTGAAACAGAGGCTACTTGTAGATCTCTCTCAACAAACGAATGGCCACCACTTAAGGAAACGCGACCAGTAGAGAAGCCACAGCAGAGGGAGCCTCAACCACAAGTGCAAGATGCTACAACGGCATGGCACACAGATCACCAAGTGGTAGCGATTCTGCGATCATTGATGAACGCCATTCGCATGTTGTTAGGCAACATGAAGACGACGTCAGCTAGAAGTGCCCTTCAAGTACTGGACGCTCTCAGTCCGGTGCTGGCAGCCCTTGAATAGACCATGGCTCAGTCACCGATGCCTTTCAGGGATGAGGTCCGGAATGCAGCAATATTTCAGTGGAATGCCAGAGGACTGAGATCGCGCATTGCTGATTTTCGGCGATTCGTGTACGCCAATAAGTTTCCCGTAATCGTCATCTGCGAGCCGAATTTATCCAGTGCAATAAGACTTTCTGGATACGAACCTTTTATGTCGTCTGCCATTACTGAAAGAAGCAAGGTTCTGGTGTTCATCGCCGCGATCTCACTTACATCCTTCAGCCTGTACCACCTCATGATGATAATCAATATGTATGTTTAAGAGTGAAAAAGAAGAGACTTACCATTACAGTTGTGGGCGCATACCTATCACCATCAAGTCGGTTTGATCATAAAAGATTACGAGATATCCTATCATCAGCCCCGGATCCATGTGTTATCATCGGGGATTTTAACGCCCATCATACTCTATGGGGAAGCCCGAAGACCGACGTGAAAGGCAGAAATTTGGTGTCTTTCGCCTCCGATAATGAACTTTTGTTGTTGAATGATGGCAGTCCTACATTTTTACGTGGCTCCACATACAGCAGCTGTCTCGACTTGGCTTTTGTTTCACGAAGCTTAGTGAGGCATGCGGGGTGGTTCACGGACATAGAAACGCATGGGAGTGACCATATTCCCACATACGTCAAGATTAGAGGATTGTCACCTTCCAAGATACACGACACGATACGAAGAGTGGACTGGACGAAATTTGAGTCTCGAATGGAAGATCAATGTCAAGACCACATACTAGACTTGGAACAGGCAATCAAGAGCACTGTACAGGAGTCTGTGCGTACCTTCAACTGCTCTTCGAAATTCACGGACTTCGACCTAGAGTTGGAGAGACTTCGCGCAATCCGGCGACGTGCTGAAAGGAGGTACCGACGCACGAAGGCCATTGACGATTTACGGACTGCCAGACGTATGCAGAAAAAGATCCAGCGCCGGTTGGATAAGGTCGAACTCCAACGCTGGACTGCTTTCTGCGAGTCGCTCGACCCTCAGTAAGCCATTATCGCAGCTATGGAGGACGGTACGAGGTTTGCGGTCATCCCCCGTTCAGAGGTCTCCATTCAAGGCGTTAGGCATTTACCAAAAGCGACCAGATATTGACGTAGCAGAAGAATTCTGCGCCAGATTAACTGGACAACTTACAGCACCCGACAGTTTACAACTTTCGAACAGCTGTCCACCACCACGTGACCCCCGCATGGACCTCCCCTTCTCCATCCAAGAACTGAAGGCAGCGCTCGCTTCGTGCAAACGTTCGTCAGCGCCAGGACCTGACGGAATCTCCTACAGAGCCCTGTGTCATCTGGGTGAGCGCGCGAGACTTGCTCTGCTTGAGCTATATAACGAATCTTGGCAGGAGGGCACACTCCCCTTAAGTTGGAAAACAAGTCGTTTGGTACCACTGTTGAAGCCTGGCAAGTCACCGCTGGAACTGGCATCTTATCGTCCGATCGCATTGGCAAGTTGCGTGGGCAAAGTGATGGAGAGGATGATCCTCGGACGCCTGGAGTGGTACATGGAATACAATAACATCTACCCAGGTACCATGGCCGGCTTTCGCCGTGGTCGATCATCAATTGATAGCGTCATCGACCTAATCACCTTCGTGGAGCACGAGAAAGGCCGCAAGCGTCTTTGCGCTTCTTTGTTCCTCGACGTCAAAGGGGCCTATGACAACGTTACTCATGAAGCCGTCCTTGCCGCGCTAGAAGACGTCGGAGTGGGCGGTCGAATGTTCAAATGGATACGCAGCTACCTCTGCATGCGATCCTTTTTTGTGATCACGGAGGACGGGGACACTTCCCTACACTACAGTTATCGTGGTGTTCCCCAGGGCGGTGTGCTCAGCCCTGTGCTGTTCAATCTTACGCTGATTGCTCTCCATACACACCTGCCAAGCACTGTTTGTTTGTCAACTTACGCAGATGATATCTGCGTCTGGACATCTGCGGTAACTCGCCTGCAGCTGCGAGCGAGAATCCAGAGAGCAGCCACTCAAGTTGCTCTGTACCTCCGTGATCGAGGCCTGGAAATTTCTACCGGAAAGTGTGCTCTTCTGGCATTTACGCGCAAACCAATGTCTAACTACAGTGTATCAATCAATGGTCAAAGTATACCGTATTGTCGATCACACAAGTTCCTGGGTGTCATAATAGACAGAGAACTATCATGGAGTCCTCACGTCTCGTACCTGAAAAAGCGGTTGGCAGGCATTTCTCACCTCTTCAAGTTTTTCGCTGGAAAGACTTGGGGAATGTCGCCCAGTGCTATGTTACAACTGTACAGGGTGCTGTTTCTCGGTTTCCTGCGATACAGTTTGCCTGCATTAACTAACGCAAACAAGACAAGTCGACGCATGCTACAGAGTGTTCAGGCCCAGACCCTCCGGATTTGTTTAGGCCTGCCTCAAAGTGCTTCAACAGCGGCGACCATAGCCATCGCCAAGGACCACCTCATAAAGACTCACATTGAGGTTGAAGCACTGAGGACCCACATAAGGCATCTTGCCCGGACACCACACCACCACCTAGCCTCTCTACCAGCGGACAGACCACGCACCTCCTTTTGCCGAACAGTAACCGCACACGGCGACTCTCTACCGACTGGCTTCACACCGGCGGCGAGACCTTCGGTTCCTCCATGGTGCCTGAAACAACCAGTCATCAACCTGACAATACCAGGCGTCCAGAAAAAACAAGATCTGTCAGCACCAGCTCTTAAACAGCTCGCTTTACTTCTATTGTACGAGAAGTATCACGACTCGACTCACGTCTACACTGACGGCTCCGTCCTACCGAGCAGTTCAACAGCGGCGGTCGTGATTCCAACGATCGCCACAACTATCAAGTTCAGGACGGCTCACCCAACAACATCGACGGCAGCAGAGCTCACAGCGCTTCGCGCCGCGCTTGCTTTTCATTAACGACCAAATGAGAAAAAGGTGGACGATTTTCTGCGACTCCAAGGCGGCACTGCAGTCTCTACTGTCGACTTTACGCCGCGGTCCGCACGAACTAATTGGTATTTGAGACTGCCGAGATGTTCCACCACCTCACCGAGAAAGGACACTGCATTACATTTCAATGGCTACCAAGTCACTGTGGGATTATCGGCAATGAACGGGCCGATCAAGCTGCCCGTTCAGCCCATACAGAGGACCGCGACCTGTCGATACCTCTTTCTAGGACAGACGCTGCTCGGAAGCTCCGCATGCTCGCTCGCCAATGCACCATGTCAAATTGGAATGAGCCACATTTCATGCATGCACGACTACACGCCTTTGATCCAACGTTAAGCCTTCGACTGCCATCAAGACTTCGCCGAGGTGACGCTACCGTTCTCTGTAGATTATGGCTGGGCGTCGCGTTTACCCATGCGTATGCATTTCGCATAGGGATGGCCGACTCCACCGCCTGTGAACACTGCGGCGACGAAGAAACGATTCGGCATGTTCTGTGTGACTGTCCGAAGTATAGAACACAGAGACAATCTCTTTGCCATGCTCTCAACAAGATAGACGACCAGCCTCTATCAGAAGAAAGACTTTTACGCCATCGTCCGGACATAACGTCGCAGAAGAAGGCTTTACAAGCACTACTCGCCTTCCTGCGATCCACTGGCCTGTCAGAGCGCCTCTGAGCGGAACGCTCTTGTGTGTGTGTGGTTGTGATTGTTTTTTTTTTGTTTTTTCTTATTATTTATTTTCTCTCTCTCGCTTTCAACTCCCTATTCCCCAACCCCAGTGCAGGGTAGCATACCGGATGCAAACTTCTGGTTAACCTCCCTGCCTTCCTCTGCTATTTCTCTTCTTCTTCTACACTTCTATTGGAAACGCGCCGAATGGGACGGTCGCAGCAACGGCGTGTTCTTTTTTTTCGAGCCAGGTGGCACACGTCACCACCATGTTATAAAGGGGACACTCATAGCATCCATCCATCCATCCATCCATCCAAGAGCACTGTGAGAGGAAAGTGTGAAAGATAAAAGGCGCGTTCACGTACCGTCCGTTATGTGTTTACGGTAGCTCAGGGGGCTAAACGTCCGCCAGCCATCGTCGCGAACCGAGAGGTCATGGTTTGGCTGTCAACGGCACATTTTCTTTGCCATTTGATGGCGTTCATTTTGCTGACGTATTTCCGTGAAGGAAATTTGTCATGAAAATCTTGGTGGACCCTGGCACAAAGCACTTTCGTGTTAAAATGTAAAAAAATACAAATGACGTCCCGGAGCCGACACGTCAGTTAAATTGTGTTCTATTTTTCCTACATGCTTGTATTTTTCAAGCGATATACAGATATGCAATGCGTCGTTGCGGTGGTATAGCAAGTGACATAGTGCGTATTTGTAACCGATAACAAGCTTACGTAAGCCAGGAGCGTGGTCATAAACCAGTGAGTCAACGTCCTCGGGACACAAGTCACACTCTACGCCTCTCTATAAGAAAAGCTGGCAACTGCCATCAAGGAGTGAAATAACTGCTGCATTTTCTTTATTGATGTGCAGGCTCAATTTTCGCATCGTTTGCGACTTAACAGAGTCCCGTTTCCAAAGCGCCGGAAAAATGGGAATGCAACCGGTGAATGAATCCTTCGATGTAGAGGAATAAGTGTACTGTAGCGAGAAAATATAACGGGAATCTAGCCATCGTCTCAACAAGGATGGCAGCCTCATGGTGACAACGTCTTCAGTTCCTGCAGCTAATCGCCTCCTCGCTGTGACAGACCTGGCGGGTATTGCTGTAGAAGCACGAGTTCCATACTCCTACTCTGCCACGTACGGGAGGATACAGGACGTCCCAGTTGAGTACTCGGATGACGACCTCAAGGAGTATTTGAGTGAACAAGGAGTCATATCTGCTAAAAGGCAAGTTGCTTACATTCCAAACGAAGATGGTGCTGTAACAGAGACCCGAAGACGCTCGGTCATCCTCGAATTCTCTAAAGACGCCCCTTTACCAAACCGAGTGTCATTTGGATTCTGCAGCTATCCTGTAACGGAATATATAGGATCCGCTACTCAGTGTTTCAGATGTCAAAGGCATGGACATATAGCGAAATATTGCAACGGCCCCATCCGCTGCAAGATATGCGCTGGAGCACATACGCATAAGGAGTGTACGTCACGTTCTCAGCCTCGATGTGCAAACTGTGGAGCTGACCATGCAGCATCATATGGCGGGTGCCCCAAAAAGAAAGCAGCTACCCTAGCACGGAGAATGGAGCAATTCCAGGGAAAAGCGCGGAAACGACGAGAACCACCACCGAATCCGGATGTGATATTCACATCTACAAATCAAAAGCAACAAGATACAGTACAGCGCAGCGACACAACCTCGAAAAAGTCTTTTGCATCAATCGTGAAAGGAAACCAGAACAGATCATCATCTGCAAAGAGCCAAGAAAAGCCCTCAAGTGATCCAGATGCAAGTGAACAACAAATGTCCCCAAGGTCGCAGCAGAGCAGGAAGAGCCAAGGAAAGCTGTTGGGTGGCAGCACCGTACAGGAAATATCAGGAATGCTGATCCCCATGATGTTCGCGGCAATCAAGGCTCTCCTATGTGCCAACCCATCGTCGAAAGACATCCCAGAGGCAGTCCTGGCTTTCGAACCACTAGTGACGACTTCTTTCACGGCGCAACGCCGTGATTCTTCTGAGTAACAACCATGGATTCGCTACCAATTGACTCGCCAGCGGTGTCCACCAACAAGCACCTTCGCACATGTACTATTTTCCAGTGGAATGCTCGCGGTTTGCGGTCAAAGTTACCAGACATTAAGTATCTTGCGCGAGTGTACCATTTCCCGTTCATGGTCATTTCTGAGTCTCGCGTCGACGAGCAGTTTAGGTTAAAAGGTTATTATTTTCATCATCCCAGGCGACAAAACGGAATTAGCCGACTCCTCATTGGATTTCGCAACGATGTGCCTGCATCTGTGATTGACGTAGGACCACATGACAAGAATGAGTACGTTTGCGCAACCACAATGATTGGATCTGAAGTGTTTACCCTAATCGGAGTTTACTTGGAACCAGGATCACCGTTCGATGTATCAAGACTCGAAAACTTGTTGACAAGCACTCAGTCTCCACATATTATTTGTGGCGATTTCAACGCACATAACGAGATCTGGGGCAGTTCATATACATGTGCTCGTGGTGCTAAGCTGGCCAAACTTCTTGCAAAATACAATATAGAGCCCTTAAATGATGGCAGCATAACTTACCTGAAAAATCCGAAGACTGTCAGCTGCATTGATGTCACATTCGTACAAGTCAAGTGGTCCCAATGTTTGGATGGTGTACAGACTTCGAGACTCGAGGAAGCGATCACTACCCTATCCTAATCGCTGCCCGTCATCTTCGGACGTCGCCCAGGAAAGTGGCACTGAAGTTGGTAGACTGGGACGCTTACACAGCAGTGGTAGACAAAGGAATCACAGCCTCGACAACGAATGCAGAATTAATACCGACAATAGCTCATTGCCTCAAAAAAAGCACCCGCTCTGTCGTCAAACGTTGTAATCTGCCAACGAACGACGAAGAATTCGAACGATTATGTGCCATTAGAAGGCGTGCCGAAAGGAAGGCTCTACGTACAAAAAATATTGAAGACCTCAGAGCTTGCCGACGGGCACAAAGGCACATACGACGGTACTTAAGCAAACTGAACCGAAAAAGGTGGAAAGATTTTTGTGGTACGCTAGATATACGAAAACCGCTCAGCAAAATCTGGCGAGTCATCAGAGGCATTCGCAAAGAGCCGCAACAGCTTTACCCTTTCCTCGCGCTGTCATTGCATGAGCGCGCTTCGCTGAAAGAGGTAGCAGAGCAGTACCGTAGGCTCCTTTCCAGCGGGACAACACCATCTCTGAACATTGCAAATCATCAGACTCGTACTCCTCGAGCGACCTTTTTTGACTTAGAGGAACTTTTCACAATTGAAGAGCTCAATGCAGCAATCGGCGACACGAACAAGAGATCAACTCCTGGCCATGACGGAGTGAGTTATGCAGCCCTCGCAAATTTAAGCCCCACATCTCGCCTACGTCTTTTGGAGTACTATAACGCCTCGTGGATAAGTGGGGAGGTTCCGAAGGAATGGAAACTAGCCAAAGTTATTCCTATATTGAAGCCAGGAAAGCAGCCAACAAATTACGCTTCCTTCAGACCCATATCTCTACTTAGTTGCGTAGGGAAGCTATTCGAAAAAATGATTCACAAACGACTCAATTGGTTTCTGGAGACTAAGAAAATTTACCAGGAGGAAATGAATGGCTTCCGTCAAAATAGGTCTGCCATTGACAATGTCATTGCCTTGATCGCATCAGTTGAAGAAGAATTGGCTTGTGGAAACACACCTACTGCATTATTTTTAGACATTAAGGCCGCGTATGATTCCGTCTATCATAAATCAATACTCGACGCTTTGGAAACCCTTGGTCTTGGAGGACGGCTTTACGCATGGATTGCAGACTATCTTCAAGGGCGCCAACTTTTCATCTGTACACCGGAGGGCCCTACAACGTTTCATGCCGTAGAAAAGGGAGTACCGCAAGGAGCTGTGTTGAGCCCAGTATTATTTAATCTAGTACTTATACATCTGAAAAGAAACCTGCCCCGTGGCGTCAGCATCACACTGTATGCGGACGATATCTGCATTTGGAGTGCGGCACGTTCCCGCAGAATCACCCAACAACGTCTCCAGAGAGCGCTGGCAAACATATCGGCCTACCTAAATTCAAGAGGTCTCAAACTGTCTCCTGACAAAAGCGTTGCTATGGCTTTCTCGAGGAGGAGAATGGAAAAATATCCACTAGTGTTGAGTGGTCGCACCCTTCCATACGTGAAGACACAAAGGTTTCTTGGGGTTACGATTGATAGGAATCTCACATGGTCTCCCCAAGTGAAGAAACTGACTGAGAAGATTTCGTCGGCATCGCACGTATTCCGATTTTTAGCCGGGTCACAGTGGGGCAGCGACTGCCGATCAATGGTGCTCCTCCAAAAGGCCTACGTCGACGGGACCTTGCGTTATTACCTGCCCATACTGCATAATATGTCGTATACAACCAAGAGAAAACTTGAGGCAGCACGCAACAACTGTCTTCGAATATGTCTTGGCCTTCCAAAGGGATCGTCTCGATTAGCAACTGTGGCAGAAGCCGGATGCCTGCCTCTTGAAGTGATATCTTCACAGGAGACACTTCGGATTCACCTCAGACACGTTATTCACAACAAGACCCACTTTTTAAAGAATATTTCTACAGCCAATGCCGCATCTAGCTTCGGGCAGGCCGTCGGAAGCATATACGCACGCATTTCGATCCCTGCTCAGGCGTCACCTATTATGCCAAAGAACATCTCACCCTGGACACTGGCACCGCTAGAAATTGTGCCATATATCCCCGGAATCAGTGCAAAAAGGAAAATGCCCCAAGCAGCAACTCATCAGATAGCGCTGGAGTATATGTATAAAGAATACGCAACCGAAACACACATATTCACAGACGGTTCTACAACCCAACGTAGATCGTCGTACGGAATTTATGTGCCCTCTACAGGACAATCCCTCTCGTATCGTCTTGAGAGAGCGACATCATCTACGTCAGCTGAGCTATATGGCATTAAGGAGGCTCTTATGTTTATACTACGACAGCAGCTGCCAAAAAAATGGGTGATATTTACAGACTCTAAAGCAGCCCTACAAAGTATGTGGAACAGGTATAAGCATGGTAATCACCAAAGTGTAGCATCTGATATCGCCTATCTTCATCACAAGGCTAAGATTGCAGGACATTACATTAAGTTCCAATGGATACCTGGCCATGCTGGTATTTCAGGAAACGAAAAAGCGGATGAAGCAGCCCGAAAAGGACTCCACTACCGGAATTTCAGAAGGATATTTTTTACTAAAGTCGACGCCTCGAAGTTCGCAAGAAAATATGCCTGTCAAGAAAAAGACCGCCTCTGGAATCTGCCGCTCCACCAAGATAACTGTCTGCGATGCATTGATCCAGAAGTGAGAGTGAAAATTTCCCCAACACTTCCTCGCCAACTTGAGACGCTGTACCATCGTCTTCGACTGAATGTGGCGTACACGAACTGTTATTTGTACCGCATAGGGCACACCACTAGTCCCTGCTGTGATAACTGTGGCAGCATAGAGACTGTGGAGCACGTATTACTGGAATGTTCCGCGTACCGCGATGAGAGACAGTTGCTTGAGCGACAAATGGACATGATCTGTCACGATCAGTTAACATTACACAACTTATTAGGCCCAGTGACCAGCCCTTCAAGGCAGCGACGGGTTTTACAGGCACTGTTTAATTACCTATCAAAAATCGGCCTAGTCGAAAAGCTTTAATGGTTGGCTATTTCACATAGCAAAGCCTTATCTTACCTGACACCCTCCTTGTAAATATTTCTATCAGGTTCACTTGCTCATTTCATTTTTTTTTATATTCTTTCTTTCTATTATTATTTCCTCCCCTCTCTTCTTTAATCTGTCAATCCCATTCCCCATCCCTACACAGAGTAGCATGCCAGCGGTATACTGACGCCGGCAAAAATCTCTGTATTTCTAATAAAGAGCATCTCTCTCTCTCTCTCTCTCTCGCTTGAAACAGTTGTAAACTATCGCTCGTTATTATAACGAGCCTAAGCCTAAGTCGCTTTGAGATCTTAAACCCCACAAACTAAACATTGTAACGACTTACACTGAAAGAAGAGCCAACAAAAGGCCTTGATCTCCACGTGTTCATATTTAGGTCGACGATTACCAAGTTTCAAATCCGGAAAAGCTTTCTTAAAAATCTCAGAGCTTCAGAAAGACTATAATGATCGAGTGCCTTGTTCTGCTGCGCCACCGTTTGTTGCCTCGAACTACGCTTGTTTTCATAGGTAAGTACATAGTTTAATCGTTCTTCCATTTTGTTGTTTGTCCGATAATAGTTTGCCCATCATTACTTCCTTTCTGCCAGTCAGCATGATTTTTGTAGACCGGCGTCGCTTAATGCAATGCCATGTCGTTTTTGAAGAAAATCTAAGGATGAAACATTAAATGGCAACTCGATATTGTTCAGAATCTAGTGAGACCACTTAGCGTTTTTGTTGAACTGGAAATTTCATTTTCAATTTGTCTCAACATGCCGAAAGAAAGAAATATATCGTTGCTGCTGGAGCGATGGGGATTTCTCCTGCCGTGTTTCCAGTAAAGCCAGCTGACGTATAGAGCTGATGCAACTCTGCGAACGAATGTAAGCTGATTAAAGAGGATGTCGCTCTGTCCAGCGTCCGGGTTTCCTTTAAATAGCACAATCTTTCTCTACTGCGACCCTGCACGCCTCCTGTCTGTTCCAAATTGGTAGCCCAATTCAGGAACTGAGCTTTACCCTGACTCTTACTTTTTTAGTGTAAACGCCTGGCCATTAACGCTAACAAGGAGGCAAGAGCTGTTCAAGAAGCCAACTTATCATCGTCAGTAATGTCACCCGACCCAACGGTCCCTTTTTTTAATTTTTGAAATCTTGCGAACCTATTTTTCAGGGGTACATGAGTTGACCGAGTCTCAGAGTAGGTTTTTGCGGCACGAAGGAAACACACTGAGTTATTTTCTTTTAAAAAAATGAAATCGATAAACTGTTAAGCTCTGAAAGATTATATTCTTTCACGGAATCGCAGAAGCAATTATTTTAGAAAATCATTTCTGCTTAATTCCGCAGGGTGGAGGAAAGATTTGTTCACTCACACAAAGAAAAGCTTGCTTATTGAAAAATTCGTCCGACGAATTTTTAATCAATTTTGAATCAAATAGAAAGCTTTTCTTTCTGAGAAATACGTATGATATTTCTTGTAGCTTTGTGCTTCAAACAGGTGGATGTCAATTTTCTCTTTCATAATCAATAATTTTCCGTGCTTAGGTAGGATTAAATCTGTAACTCGACCATTGGCATGAATGGGTGCGCGGCTTTCTAAACTTCGATTCACTCGAGGCGTGGTTGAAGCCCGGATCACAAAGGTCTGCCCGCCAGCTTCTTGAGATGCCGTTCTCAGCGCGCTAGTTCGAGCCGGTGTGAAAGAAAAAGCAATGAAACAGAAAACCACGCGGCCACTATGTCTTGTTTCTCCGCCTCGTTGTTGCCGCCGGCGCGTGGCGGCCGGTGCAGAAACGGCACGTAATTGCACAGCGCCGCGCTGTTCCAATCTACTGAGCGGCAACAAAGACAGCTCCTGGCTTATCCACCAAAGCTGCTACACTCTGAGGCGCTCACTGTACTCGTACGTGCTACATAGCGTAGCGTGTAAGCTGCGGAATAGTGGGAACGCGGTGTTTGGGAGTGTGAGGTGTCGGCGTACGAAGAAAAGGAACGGCCAGAGCCGAACTTTCACACTGCACATTTTCACGCTTTCGCTATCTTATACGCCCGTATACGGACGCGCGACGCGGAAGGAGTGTGCCGTTCCGCGGCCCAGTTTCTCTTGTACGGTTACTATGTCGCGGCCTTAGAGAGCCATTCTCTCGGAGTCCGCCTGCTTCTATATAGAAGTCTACTTGCTTCACCTTGCTCGAGTATAAAATAAAATCCCTGTCAAAATGCAAGTGCTGCCAAGGCAGTGGCCAAAATGAAGGCCTGGGATGGATGGGGTTTTCGCGAAAGTAGAAATCTCAGCCCACGATACGACAAAAAAGAAAGAAAAGAAGAGAGACTTTAGGCGGAGCGCCTTCCGCGCTTTGGAGGCAATCTATTTCAGTCGACGAGAAATTAACTATATAAAACAAGACGAAGGCGGAGAAAGCACATCTAAACCTCAATAACATCGAAGTGGCACCGTGTAAATTTATCAAATTTGCGGCTTGTATAAAAGCCGGCATTTGCTGTGCCATTTTCTCGAGTGCAAGCGAGTTGAGTCGAGTGCGTAAAATGTTGCATAGTTTTTTGTTTTTTTTGCCCCACACGACTATTAGGCCACTCGACTCTCTCACTTTGCTGACGACCCATCGCTCTAGCAAGTAATCAACTGAGAAAATCTAATGAGTGCTTTGGAAGCAGGAAGTGCGTCTATCGGTATGTTTTTGTGAGGGCATGATAAGGACTAAAAACATATGAGTGATATTTAAAAGACATCACCACACCAATAAAATGCATTTCTGGGCTATAGCTGGTGCATGAACAATTCCTAGAAAAAAAAAGATTATCTTCCTAAATTAGCTTTCCTAAAAATTATCATACATACTACAACAGTTATATGTTAAGCCTTAAAGTTCATACCGGAGATGCCCCTAAAATATTGTTCAGGTATGGTATCAAACATCTCTAAGATAAAGTAGGTCACGTCGTCTTCTTATTGAGCACGAAGCTGGTTTAAGTGACTGCGCAAGACTATGCCAAAGCGAAACAACACAACAACGCAACGTCAAAGAGACGCGAGACAACACCGCCACTCCTGTCATATCGAGGTTCGCCTTGCTCTCGCTCGCTCTACTGAGCGATAGTGTCACGACTTTTCGATTCTGTTTTGGTGAAGAAAAAAAAAAGGTACGCGCACCTTTCCAGCATTCACTTGATTTGAACGCGTGCGTTAAGATGCCCTTAATTATGAAAATCAGTTATCCTAAGGCTTTTACGTAAGCAATGGCAAGGAGATAGCGCAGAACCGTTTGTTGTAACCAGGGGCGTAGCCAAGGAGATGGGGGTTGGGGGGTTCAAACCACCCGAAAATTTTCAATTTTGCTTGCATATATATACACGCACTCACAAATACACACGCACGAACATACATAAAGTATGGTCGAACACCCTCTACCCCTCACCCCGAAAATATTTTCTGGCCACGCCACTTGTTATAACGCACGCGGCTGTGTTCCTTCGATCGCTTTCGCGCTCGCGTCCTACATCTGGTTAGGTCTGCACGTTAAACCATAACACGCTCCTCGCGAATATATTGTACTCTCTTCTAGCGAAGTAAATCGTGTCTGACAATGTGTCGAATCAGCTCATCATCTACGTATTTGAAAGCAGCGTACTACACAATCGGTCTGTCCGCATGTTCGAAGCAAACCTTTTTTCCACGTGCCTTAAAATATTGCTTGTTAAGAATTACTATAACGTACGACGTAAACAGCCAAGTAATGTTATTCCCCAGAGGCAAACAAGTTAAGTCTGTGTCGAGTCTCTTCCCGTGTGCAGCGTATCAGTGCGTAATTGGCTTGTTTAGAGACGCAGCTTCAATCCAATTTTCCGGCCAGCTTGTCAAACTAGCTCCACGTTCTGGGGACTTCTAAAGGAAGTTTCGTTTTGTCAACGTAAGTCTGATCCTAGAAACGTGCTCTTGAGGCGTCAGCCTTCGGGCTGAGGGTCGCTAGATGTCTTCCTAGAAAGTGACAACGTAAAATGTCTGAAGAACACGAAGAAAAAAAGGGGAGGTGGACATGAAAGAGCTCCTATTTCAAAGAGGCTAGAATACAAGTGTGTTGTTGGTAAAGCATATCGGTTTCTGATAAAGTGTAAGGAGGGTATCGCAAAAAGAATATCAGTCTATATATTACAATTTGTTGATATTATACTTAGCACGACGCAGACAATTCTCAAGTTATTTTTGTGTTTGACTTCCTATTTCTTGCTGCTTTAAAGTTTGTAACTTTAACGTGGCCTGCTTGGATAAAACTGAATGGTGAGTAATCGCACTGTATAGTTTTATACGAAAGTGTTTTATGCCGGGGTCCACCAAGTACATCTGTCACGGATATGACGTTGATAAAATGAACGCCAACGGGTGAGAAAGAAATCCAAGAAAAAATACCCCCCCCCCCCAGGGAATCGAACCCACGACGTTGCGGCCACGACGGCAAGCGCCCGACGCGCTACCGACTAAGCTAAATCGGGAGATGGTAGACACGGCGCGAACGCGCCTTATATCTTTCACACATTCTCTTTCGTGGCGGGCGGAGCGGGACGGTGCCGCCGTCTGTGAGATGTGAAAAGAAGTAATGCTTCACGATCGACACTTACTAGCGCTTACTCCGAGATTGCATGCGATATCGGAGGTCATGGTTAAAGCGTCTCGATACCAGAGAGCTAGACTGGCCGCGCTGGCGTCGCCGAGGCACCCTTGACGCAGTTACGTTCTTTGCCTTTGGCTTCCTGTTAGCGTGCGTCGGCTCATCGGAGTAGTGCAGCTTATACGTGCACCAACGGGATTTCTCCGCCGCCGACTGCTTCAATTGCGAGAGCACCGACTAACAAAACTGCTGCAATATGCGTTGCAGAAAGGACGCGATTTCGACGGGCGAATGTCGTGCCTTGGTGGAGCGAGAGCAGCGCCTGCGAGACAGAGGCCAGCGGGACGCACGCGTTTGCGGCTCAGGCTACGAACCTCTACCTCCCGTGTTGCTGAAGCGCAGTGTGTGTTATGTATGCACGAGCACAGGCGTCGGCTACCCATTACTAGGAAGCGCACGCCATGCCGTTTCTCTCCTTAAATGACGACGCTTTGAAGAAGTGCATACCGGGTACCAGTGTTGATTATGAGCTTGTTGATATCATCCTTGCGCGGGATTCACGATTCGCTGTGTCCAAATATATGTTCACACCGTCAGCTACCACAACGGTTTAATCACGATCATGGGCGTTAGTCGTCGCGATAGAGACATGCTGTCAACATGGGTGCATCCACGTCAAACGGTGCTATAGCTGCCAAACACGAATAGACATTGTACAAGCTCTCATATATCACTACACAATAAGCACTACTTCTGTGAAGACACGTTTCACTTTCGTGTTATACCGATTCCTATGACGGAGGGATCAGCCATGTTTTTTTTCTGACACGAAGGTTTCCGAAATATTGTGCATCGGCGAAGGTTAGTGCTTGCAATAATAAATGACCTCAAGCCGTGAAAACCAGCGTCCTGCCGTGGTGGCGCAGCTGCTTTGAAGTTGAGCTGTTGAGCACGAGGTCGCAGGATCACAAATCCCGGTCGAGGCGACCCTGTTTTGTAGAAGGCGAGATGCGAAACCGCCAGTGGTACGACATTTCGGCATTTTGTGCATGCAAAGAACCCAAAGGGGCCAAAGTATTGTCGGGAGTCTCGCAGAGAGAGAGAGAGAGAAGAAGCAAGGAAAGGGAGATAAGTTAACCAGACGTCCGGTTTGCTACCCTGCACTGGGAGAAGTGGTAAGTGGGTGAATAGAGATACAGAATGAAGGACAGAGAGACATAATCACGCGCACACTTGGGGAACACATCTAGCATTCAAGTGGTCGCACAGTCCTGTCGACTTTGAGTAACGCCTTTGAGTAACGCCTTTGAGTAACGTACTTCAGTAACGCCTTCACCGCCTTCTGCGCCACTGAGGTCCAAGCATGTTGAATCCATAAAACGGCCTGGAGTCCAGTTTGTTCAGAAACATCCGGATCGAGTATCTGTGGGTGTTAGCGTGCGCAGCTGCATAGGAAGTCTTCAGTTGTCTCTTCGGTTCCGCAGGAGACGCATGTAGAGGTTTCTGCCATCCCTATGCAAAACGAGCACGTTTTTGTGACTATAACACCCATGCAAAGGCGGCCTATAGTAGCGTCGGATCGGAGCGAGAAATTCACGGTGGTAGTTGTAGCTTCAAGGAAGGATCAAGTTCATGTAGATAACACCTTTGGAAGCTAAGAGACAGGAAAAAGTGTATGCGGCGTCCTTAGTGATAAGCTCATGGTTCTGACAACTGATATTTCAGAATGTTTTCGAAAATTATTCTGCGCGCTTGAGTTGGGAAAGAGTACAAGGAAAAATTCCGTCGAACCCCTATATTCTGGAATCGGCGTCGCTGAGCTGTGTTATGGCACCTCGTTTATCAGCAGCGGTGGATGAAGCATTTTCACTCCTTGCGTAGCTCATTGTTCAGAA
Source organism: Rhipicephalus sanguineus (assembly GCF_013339695.2). NCBI lineage: Eukaryota > Metazoa > Arthropoda > Arachnida > Ixodida > Ixodidae > Rhipicephalus > Rhipicephalus sanguineus. The sequence goes on along the minus strand of NC_051178.1, from coordinate 204,988,747 downwards.
AGAACTGGCTGAGTCTATTTTGTATCTCCTCCTCCGCTTTCCTCAGCATGCCTTCGCTGTACCTTCCTTCTCTTTTCTCCTCTCTCCCTCTGTCTCTCTCTTCGCCATCACTTTTATTGGTTCTCCATGTGGGCTCATAAAATATATATTGGCGTAACAAATGGCAGCGGTGATACCATCGGTACTACTCTAACCACGTTTAATACCGAAATAAAAGTAAAGAAATTGGCAAATGACATACGCTTTTCTATGTTTTATGTCCTTAACTTTGAACGTGGGTCAATTAAACCATTGCCCGCGAGTGTTCTAGCGTTATTTACTTGACGAAAATTTTTACTCTTACCACAAACAATACATCACCCACTATTGCATAGCCTATTAATGTTATAAACGTACATCATACGGACATAAAAACAGAAGCTTCTAAATCTTTTGCAAAACTATATGACAGTATATACGACAAACTTAACCCTGCAACCTACATTCACTCTCTCACTCACCCAGACACAGAAATAATAGAGAATCGCATATCGTGTATAAGACTAATACATTGCAACCAACGGAAATAAATGTTTCGAACGGAGTTCTTTAACAGATGCGTTACGCCAGCCCTCCATTTATTTGCGATCTTTAGGTCTGATTAAAATAGTCCTCACCATATCTAAGCACAGTGCACGGGTCTGTTTTCCGTGACATACATTGTCGCAATCTGAAATAGAACTTTCTCAGTTTCCATTGCTTTGGAATCTAGCGGGGTGGAGGGAGGGAGGTTGATGAGCACGCAATTCAGCAAAGCATTATAAGTAAAGGCGTTTCTCAACCGTATAATAGACTATTTATGTCAGTAACAAACGCGAGCAGCTTCTGTCACTTGCCAGACGGCAGGATCTAACTTAATCTGGCGTCGGTGGTCTCTCTCCGACCTACGAACAGCTGAAAATGGCAACGCAGCTTAGCCGAAGCACCGAGATGATTGCTCTCTTCTTAATCCCCGACAAAACAGAAGAAATAAACAGTGTTGTTAGATTCTAGCTTGGAGGATGTGTTCCCCGCTCCTATTATCTCTGTTGACCCAGTAAAATAAATGTAATTAGAATCGAATGAGGGCATCTGCGGTCGCACGGCTGCTTGCTCATTTATGCATATGTCTAGTTTCCTGATTCATTCTTAACGATGACGGCGAAGTTAAAACAAAAGTGTGCAGAAACCATTGAAGGAGTGGATAAGTGAAAAAAAAACATGAAATGAGGAGCTGCGGGTTCAAATATCTGCAGTTTATCGTACGAGTTCTTTGTTTACACTGTTGCGCGACTTTGTTAATTGAACTTCAAGACAACGCGGGAGAGAGAGAGAGAGAGAGACAAAGGCAAAGGAAAGGCAGGGAGGTTAACCAGGTCGTACTCGGTTTGCTACCATACACGGGGGGAGGGGAAAGGGGAGGAATAGAAGAGAGAAAGTAAGGAAAGAGATGACAACTAATACGCTCGCACGCATAGCAGCGTTCACCGCAGATAGGGAGTTTTAGAATAGGGTGTCCAAAGCTTTGCGTACGCTATCCTTTGTGTTTTTCGCCCCTGCGCGTGCGTCATACGCTGTCCTCTTGGGTAGCCAACGAACGCGATCTCTGCGTAACCTATTCTAAAACTGGGTGCGCGAAACTAGAGTGAAGGCGAGTCCTAGTTGGCCACTGTGCTCGTGTAAAGAAGAAACCGCGTTTAAATTTGGCATATAACGAGACAAATTGCACGAAATAAACCTCGAACGAAAACGCCAGAGTCAGGAAGCGTAAATGCAATGAGATGGTCTGCGATAGATATGACATGAATTACATTATACGAAGCCATCTCATATAAACGCAGAAAGGACAACTCACGGAACAGGTCTGATAAAACGTAGTATACCGTAAAGCCGTGTCACGGATACATGAAATCCAGGAAACACCAAAGTCAGGCCGCTGAAATCTATATAAATTTGGTCATAGAACGTATTACGAACTGCAATCAGTAAAGTCCAATATTATTACTCCCTTTCTGGAATGTCTGGAGGGCCACAATATATGTGCATTTGGCCGTGAGCATAGCATCTCTTTTTAGGCACAATGGCTGGTGGCCTACTCTCATTAAGCGCATATCATATGACACTTTTGAGTAGTCCACCGTGACTATCCTAGCAACAGATAACGCACGTCTACCTCGAGAACTCTTTGCACATGGTTTTACATGAAGGGTGGGTGAACGTGCAAATTAGTTGGGTTTGACGAAAGGCGACTCAACGGCGGCTTGAAAGTTAGCGTGCTTGACGTGAAGGAGGGCGATTGAGGGAATTGTTTTTAACACGAAAGTGTTTTATGCCGGGGTCCACCAAGATTTTCATGACGTATTTCCTTCACGGAATTACGTCAGCAAAATGAACGCCATCAAATGGCAAAGAAAAAAAACAAAGAAGAAGTTCCGCTGACAGTAGTCGAGCCCATGACCTCTCGGTCCGCGACAATGGCTGGCCGGAGTTTAGCCCACTGAGCTGCCGCCAAGCACATAACGGCGGGTACATGAACGCGCCTTTTATCTCTCACACTTTGCTCTCACAGTGCTCTTGGATGGATGGATGGATGGATGGATGGATGGATGGATGGATGGATGGATGGATGGATGGATGGATGGATGGATGGATGGATGGATGAATGGACGGATGCTATGAGCGTCCCCTTTATAACGGGGTGGTAAGGTGTGCCACCAGGCTCGAAAAAAAAAACGCGCCGTTGCTGCGACCGTCCCATTCGGCGCATTTCCAATAGAAATGTAATTTCGTTTAACACATCGCGAGGCGGTGGCAATAGCCCAAACCTCACTCACATCATCCATTCATATCGAAAAATAGCTCTCCGACGATCGCCTGGCTGTCGCACCGCGTTCCCCGCTCGGGGAACGCGGTGCGACAGAAGGATGACACGACGCGAGTAGAGTTTCTCTTCGCGTTTCACGACGCTTTAGAGGAGTGCATATCGAGTATCAGTGTTTATTATGTGCTTGTTGATGCCATATTTGCGTGGGATTCACTATATGCAGTGTCCACGTATATGTTAAGAACTTCAGCTACCGCAAGGGTTAAATCATGATCATGGGCGTTAGTTGTCGGCACGGAGATGTGCCACTACGCGTCAGCATGAGTGCCTCCACATCAGGCGTTGCTACATCTGCCAAACAACAATAGACATTACACAAGCTCTGATATACCAATGCACTAAAGCAATCAACTACTTCTGACGACACGTTTTACTTTCGTGTTATACCGATTCCTATGACAGAGGGATCAACCATCATTTTTTTTTCTATAGTCGGTGGCTGTCTTGATGAAAAATTCATTGCCGGTGCGTGGCGGATAATGCATTGAGCTTTATTGATATGACCTTAGGGCTGAGCACGAAAAAAAATTATGCAGTAAAAGTCTCGCAATTTTGTGGCGTACTGGAAGACTTGGTAGATGTGCTTTTTTGTTATGGTTATTTATGTAAATAAGGACATAAAAGCAACCACAATCTTACGGCGTGGTTTCGTATTAATTTAATTACATTGGTTAGAACGTGTTAAGCGGAATCCTAAACCGAACAAGGATGAAGAAGACAAGCAGATCAGGCGAGTTGGTGAGGTTCCATGATAGCAAGCATATTTCAGTTTGGGCCAGATTACTGCTTCCTAGTTTTACTGAAGGAGAAGTATTGGGTAGATTCCGCTTGAGGAAACCCAAAGTACTGTTAGCATCGTTAGTAATTTTAAGTATGTGCGTTGCCCAAGTTAGGTGTGTGAAATAGTAATGTCCAGGTAATTTTTCGAGATGGCGTAGGGATACCGTTGCCGTCAAAATGTGTTTAAATGAAGGGTACTCATGCGGCCTATGAAAAGAAACCAAGGGCGTTTTCTTAGTGTTCACAAGCATTAAGTAGTCATTGTTGTTTCATGTATCTCATTTTAGCACATCGTTTTAAAGTGTCAGGTTATTGTTTACGTCTATGATCAGGCGAAAAATGACGCCGCCATGAATAAACAGGCATAGACTTGAAGTAATAATGGGCATGCTCCTCCTTTCTTTCTTTCTTTCTTTCTTTCTTTCTTTCTTTCTTTCTTTCTTTCTTTCTTTCTTTCTTTCTTTCTTTCTTTCTTTCTTTCTGTCCTTCTTTCTTTCTTTCTTACTTTCTTTCTTTCTTTCTTTCTTTCTTTCTTTCTTTCTTTCTTTCTTTCTTTCTTTCTTGTTTGCTTGCTCGCGTGGTTGCTTGACTGCGTTGAGAATTCCACCGAGGACGGTTGTGTCACACTCTACCGAGTAGCAATTGTGATTAGGTGATAACATTTCATTTCGATAGTAATGATATAGACGCTCTCGGCCGGTTTTTGCCGTTGCCGTCTCCTTAATGTTCCCTATAAAGTCGAGATCAATAACACTGCCGCACGCATTGTATGTTCAACTCGCAACTAACAGCGTGCGAGCGCTGGGGACAAACGCAGCTGATGCAGAGATGAAATGAGCCGGCCATCTACGTCGCACGAAGGGCACATGCCATAACATCGCCCCGCCTGCGAGTACTGCCGTCCATGGCTCATCAAGCAAAGAGGAAACGCACCACGCGTCTTTCGTCGGGACTAAGGAGCATGAAGGCTCGGCGAAGGGGGCTCTCCCCGCTTACTTCACGTTGAGACGACAGACAGCGCGAAAACCACCTCGCTCCCTGGAACGTCCGCATTCACTTACACCAGCGTTTTAACGTGATAGCGTTAAAGAGCTCGTTTCGCAGAAATGCCGGTATCGGTGGCGTCGGCGGTGGCGTCTTTGATTGTGAGCAAAAAAAGCAGCGTTGGCCGTGAGTGAAAATTCGAGGTAGGTGCCAATAAAGATAAGAGCCGAAGCCCGTTTGCACTTTGGCTTTTCTCGCGGCACAGTTTAGGTCTCCGCTGAGAAGCGATTGGGAAGGCGATAGTGTGTGTGTGTGTGTGTGTGTGTGTGTGTGTGTGTGTGTGTGTGTGTGTGTGTGTGTGTGTGTGTGTGTGTGTGTGTGTGTGTGTGTGTGTGTGTGTGTGTGTGTGTGTGTGTGTGTGTGTGTGTGTGTGTGTGTGTGTGTGTGTGTGTGTGTGTGTGTGTGTGTGTGTGTGTGTGTGTGTGTGTGTGTGTGTGTGTGCACGCGTGCACGCGGAGGATATCGCTGTCGCGAAGCTTGAGGGTCCCCCACATTTTTGTAGAGTTACGCGAGATCGGATCCAAGAGCGTTAGCTGCTAGCGTTACTTCGTATAACATTGCAGTTTGTAGCTATCATTTTCTTGGTATCGCAAGCACCATGAGCGGGGCTAATAAGATCAAATAGTCCTCTTATCTTATTAGGACAGAAGCAGCGAAGACTAAGACGTTATTGTTATGAGGTAAATAGTCCCTCTGAGATGAGAAGCACCATGATATTCGGAAATCTCTGCGCTATGCGGGCTGCACATTTCTCTAAAGAAAAATGCCCTCGTTTTGCCATTCAGTTATATTACGTTTTGTTGTCGCTCTGCATGCAGCTCCCGAGCGCCCTGTCGCCGTTAATTTAGCGCCAGTATGATACACCAGACTAACTCCTCAATCAGATTGTCTTTGTAGATGCGTCTGCGTTGATACACGATGTTTCAGATATTATAGCTGCAGTGAAGCATTGCTCGCAAGCTGAATAGGGGTAGAAATATATGATAAATATGAATAACAGCAGTATGATTATTTTGCAATTGCAACTCCTTTGAACTTCAAAGGATTGTCCTTAAGACAGTACTATGTTTACCTCAGCGTTCTTATCTTGAGCATTGACATGTGCTTGGAGTTTACATAATGCCCTTGTCGTGTACCCCTTCTGTAGGAATGCACCCTTCATTTTTTAAAGTGACACTGGTTTGAACAAACGTTTTGATAATGTTTGTTGCGTTATCCGCGTGATACGTCAACACTATGCAGTACGAAATGTGTGAACCGATCTCCCTGGACATTGTATGACAAGGAGACGTCCTTACCACATAATGCAGGTAACATTAACAGCTGCATTAATCATTCCTGAACGTACATTTCCTGCTTACCGTGTTTTTATGTTACTGCGTTGCGCGAGCCATTTGTGCGCAATATACAAGCGAGTATCCAGTGTTTCCTTTTACTTCTCATATTCAACAAGGGTTTTTTCAAAAATGAACGTCTGACGTTACAGCAAGCGCTTGCGTCGTGCAGCGCACCCTCTATCCCCGTCATATGAACACTATACCCACTTTCTGAACTAATAACGTTTCGAAGCACTAAATATTGTACCGAAATAAAGGGAGGGGGGTAGTGTCTAAACTTTAGCAAAGTCAATCACATACGCTGAGACTACGACATTAATTCAGCGATTGCAGTACGGCTAGGGTAACTGAGCAGCTCTCTAATGTATTCGCCACTGATATGAGTCACTCTGATGTTAATTCGCTGTCTGGTCTGCAACCAGAGTAGCACCCGTTAAGCAAGCACGCGAGGGTTCTCTCGTAGTTGCGGGATCTCGCAATGGTGAAAATATCAAGTAACTGCTTAGAAAAATTGCATACCGGTTTTCTCCGAAATTTTGTTGTTGTTGATGAAATAATGTCCTGAAAAATAGCGATCCTTAAATATTAAGCCTGAATCATTACAAGTAGGAGTGAGACATGGCATCCTGACATACTGGGCTCGTTGACTTTCTATTTGCAACAGCATGCATATGGCTTTATATAATTTTGGCGAGGCTATCATTTCATAAAATTGTCGATATTTTATAGCGTGCAGGCGAATCAGATGTCCCGTGCCTGTTCGCCGTGCGAGTGCGCAATATTTGGCGTAGAACGGAAACGTGTTCTCATTTTCGTCATCAGCCGTCATACGACGACAAATCGAATTGCCCTTCATTTGACGTTTTTTCTGTTCGACACAGAGACTAAAGGTTAAGGCGTCCGGTTACAAAAGTTCTGCAAGATAATTGCTGTAAGACTAAACCTATGATGGCGCGGAAGGTCTCGTTAAACATTTCTGCAATGCCTGCAATCTTAATGCGGAATATTTTTAGATTATAGAGTGCCTTAAAAAGTACGTTGTGTGATTATAAGGGACAACTCACGATAGGCGTGCTATTGACGTGCTATTGACGTTCCATTAACGTGCTAAAATCACAATCGACAACACAAGTTGATAGATTTGCTTACTGATATTTCAAAGGTTGGCAACCCTTGCCGCCAGCATGATATTTGGTTGTGCAATGAATATATAAAAGGGGCACGAATAAATTGCCAAATATGAGCATATATTACAAATATACCTGCGTGTGTGTGTGTGTGTGTGTGTGTGTGTGTGTGTGTGTGTGTGTGTGTGTGTGTGTGTGTGTGTGTGTGTGTGTGTGTGTGTGTGTGTGTGTGTGTGTGTGTGTGTGTGTGTGTGTGTGTGTGTGTGTAAATTGAACAGACCCATAATGTCTGCACTCAATATACAAGGTGTTTCAAGAAATGTGTCCAAAAATCCTCAAAAGTCAGAGAAATGCGATGTTTGTTCGATGCCTTCACAATTACTTCTTCTGTAGCCGCAGGCATCTTAAACTGACTTAATACATAATTTGGGACAGTCATTAAGAAAGTTAAGTTACTTAACTTTTAAATTAGTGGAGTTAGGCAGCTTGTGTCAAATGGCAGAATTGAAGTCCTTCATGCGAAGAACCCATTGCAGCTTTGAGATTTTGGAAACGTGGTCTAGGGTAATAATTGCGAAGTATTGAAGTTCAGCCAAATTCAGCGGCGAAACCGAAACCGAAACGCGGAAGAGCGCAACTGCCGTATTCTTCTGAGACGTCCAGGATGAGCGAGCATTGGAGTGAACGTCGTCATATCAGACATGAACCGACTTCGTTGTGTCGGCGTGCGGGCTGCGCTTGCAGTTATAGCACGCATGGCGCACATACGTTAACGAACGCGAAAGAACTACACCTCCGTAAACGTTGTCTTGAACAGTGACGTCATTCTGGTAGTCCGCTTGTTGCGCTCACCGGGGCTTCGGTTTCGATTTCGCCGTTGAATTTGGTTGAACTTCATTACGCCGCAATAGTTACCAGAGGCTCCTTTTTCTATATCTGAAAGCTGCGATGGTTTCTTCTCAGGAAGAACTTCAATTCTCCCATTTGACATAACCACCTAATTACACTAATTGTAAAGTTAGTTAATTTAACTTTCCTAATTGCTGTCTCAAATTGTGTCCCTAACTGCCTTAAGATACCTGCCGCTACAGAAAAAGCAATTGTGAAGGCAGCGAGCACCTATTTCCTGATTTCTGAGGATTTTCTGACACCGAAACACCCGGTATACTACCGCTTCTGTAGTGTGGTGAAGATGACCAGTATGCGACTGCAAATTTGAACAAGATTATTACGCTTTACCAAGTGTAGACTGCAGTCGATCGAGTGCTAGACAGCGAGTACTAACGCTTAAAGAGTTCCTGAGCTCTATTCTCCGATGAAAGAAGCTCAATGTGAAAACTTCACTCCGCACAAACATGGCTGTTATATTTAGATTATGATGGTTCCTAGATGAGGCCTGCTAGTTCAATACCAAAACGGAGTTTGCTAGACGGCAGAAATAATTGCAATATAGTTTAATGTCCTTATTAAGGACTCATCATCTCGATGCTGAGCAAAAATAGTTAGATTCAGTGACGCTAGGTAGGGAAAGATCTCGAACATAACGGTTATTTCTGCTCGGAACTTGATTCTTTTTCCCGAACATGCAGGAAGTTTAGTCTTTCTTATCGCCCCTCTCCCCTCTTCCCACCAACCCCTACCGTGTCCCCACGAAAGAAAGAAAAGCAGTGCACAATAAACTAGTTTTCAAGTTAAATGGTATATGCTTTAATCGAGCAGGTTCTCTTTTATCCTTAACCTAGATATGCGGCTCTTTACATCGTCCGCACAGCAACTTAATTCCGTGTTCCTCGACTGATTCAGTGAGAACGTCGGTTAAGATATGCTCTAGGAAATCACTGCAGGTCATTAACACCGTCTGTAAGGTAAAACTCTCTTCCCTTGCAAAGTGGACCTCCTTCTTTTCTCGCAATTCAGCCGCGCCAGGTCGGGGGTGGTGAAGCACGAGCAGCCAAATTTTCCGCAAGAGCTCTAATTAGCTTAGACGCGTCATGGCCGCTTCAAGCATCGTTGACTTCTGACTCCGGTCACGTTCGCGTCATTTTGTTTTCTTCTTCTCCTTCTTCGTCTGAGGAGGATAAATGTAACAGTCAAACTCTAAACAACAAATAAGAAAGGGGGCGAGTAATTCGCGAGGAAACGGATCCTATACCAACACAACTGCGTGTTGCGTCGATCATTTTTCTTTGCTACCCTTGGAAGCGCTCGTCCGTGCGTGAGGTCGCTCGCTTTCGGTTTTCAGCGGCACGTAGCGAGACCACCATCGCTTCGGTGCAGACGCTCGAGGCGTGACCTATAACGTTGCGCGTGGAATGGTGTTTAGTCTTTTTTCCTCGTTTGTCTGTTTGAATTCCCACGACCTGCAGTGCAGCTGACATGCATTAAAGGTGAAGGGGGAATTGTATAGAAACCTGTAGTATTTCACCGCTATTCTGTGAAATTTCCGTGCTGCCGCATTGTATACCTGGACCTTACTCGCTGGACACGCTGTGTAGAGGAGACAGGCTGCGGAATTTTTCGGGGGCCGCGTGGAATTGCCGACGAGGTTGCAGCTTACATTGCGCAAACTCCGTTGGTGTGCCTTGACGTGTATATATATGCTAGGTGAACTTCGATTGAGAGCGAACCTTTGTTTTCGACGTACAATAAATCAGAAACGCAGGGATTAGCCACCTGTTTCTCGTTTATCATAAACGTTACAGACAGACGGTGACTGAAACAGCAGGTCTACTTGCTCGATACAGATCGAATCTTTTCTCTTGCCAAAACATTATGCCCGGGACAATAAAAAAATCGGGCACAAAACATGTAAAGTACTTCAAGGCTTTTCTGAAGGCATTGGTATTTGTGATGTCCACTGAGTTTAATAACAATAATAATAATAATAATAATAATAATAATAATAATAATAATAATAATAATAATAATAATAATAATAATAATAATATAGGAATCTCAATATGCTGGAGCTAAACAGAGCGGCAGATACATGGAAACCAGCAGGGTGTGATAGACATGGTTTACCAATGTGCGCGAGAATCGCGCAATTGCCAGCGCTGACCAAGGGAGTTGCACAACAACAAGGTCGACAAGTTGTTGTGCGTGAAGCACGCAGTGTTGAAGAAGCCAGCCAGTAGAACAGCATGCCTTTATTGCATGCTAACGTAACCGGAGAGCAACCTGGCTGCCGGTGGACAGCTAAAGGTCAGATTACAGAGTGGGGCAAGTTGGATAGTCGCCGCAGCTTATGAACGCTTCGGTGGGCTGATAAGCACAGTACGCGAAACAGTACGTGGCGTTATCACACTTCGTCACTGATATCGTACCACACAAACAATTCCATTTTTTTATGCTTTGCATTTGAGCAACACTTTTTTTTTGTACCATCGTCTTGTAGATTTAATGTGTTCGTTGTTTTTCTTTTTGGCGGTGACTTATTTGTGAGCTATTTAGTACACATTGACATTCACAGCGCAAAACGTATGCTTCATCCATGCTGACGCGTCGCCAAAAACTATAACGTATAGACTATGTTACGTAAGGCATATGGGCACCGCAATCATGGGCTGTTAAACGAATGTTTCCTTATTTTTTATCCCGTGACGCGAACTGATAAAGCCAGAAACCCCGAATGCACCAACCCAACAGTTTTCATGTGTATACGCCCACCGTAGCACTGTTCGCTTGGTTCAAGATAAAACACGGCAAGGTTAACAGCCCAGCATGAAGGCACCGAAACCCATCCGTAAAATAGTCTATAGCTTCCGCTTGGCTGTTCGTGCATCCGACAGACTAGACGCGGTTCTCGCGATAACGTTACCGCTTACCCACGCTCAGCGCTGCACAAGCACGATAGAGACGCGCATTCGCTGAGCGAGACAGGCACCCAAACGCGCCCATCCGTGCATACACCGCGAAGTTCACGGACCACGCACTCCTCCTCCGGCCACCGGAAGTCACTGGACGCCACTGTGCTTGAGACCGGATGTCACGTAACAAATGACGGATGACACGCACCAACTAACACATTTTCAGGAGGATGCAAAGCACGTGAGCCGCAGACCAGCGTTCGGTAAGGCCGCAGGCGACCGGCGGTTGACGGCTGCAAACACTGTGCTCTGCACACATCCGGAAGGGGGAGCTAGGTGACCGCAATGGCGGGGAAGAGATGTGCATGGGCTGCTACACGCGACCACATGCTTTGGAGCAAACCAACATGCAGTATTCGCGCATACGAAGAGCCTGTGCCTTCCAGCAATATACATGCGATAAAACACGAAAACGATATTATTGACAAATATTATCGTAAGACATCGAAACGGGTCAAGCAAGAAGATTGGCGATAACAGCGTAATTTTCAATGACGCGCGTTCCGAGTCCACGAGAGTGGTGTACTTTACCAAAGCTTTGACTGTACATGTCAGTTGGGGTGCCGCGACGGATCAAAGCACTTTGAAATTCGTTATGTCACATTGACGTATCAGCTCTAATGTAATATATCGCTGTGATATATTACACGGCGATAAGTGAAACTTTGACCTTCACTGTTGTAATGACCATATGTTACCAGTATAAAGTGATAATGTTATTCTCTGTATCTTCCCGCAATGAATGAGCAATACTAGGTCGTTTTAGTATGGCGGAAAGAAGAAAAAGCAATGATTTAGCTTTAGCGTGAGCATTGCATGCACCACACTGCGCATGCTCAGAATGTAAACGCAGCCAAAGCCCTGTTGGCGCATAGGCCAACACGACAGAAAAGTTTGGAAACAATCGTTATTCTTTTGATTTCCTTGCTTTTCTATCTGCAGATAATTAGACAGATGGATAGTAAATGCGCCAAAATAGAAGTTACCCGCCATGGTGGCCTAGTGGCCATGATGCTCGACTGCACACCTGATGGTCGCGGGATCGAATCCCGGCCGTGGTGGCCGCATTCCGATGGAGGTGGAATGCTTGAGGCCCGCGTACTTAGATTTTGGTGCACGTTAAAGAACACGAGTTAGTCAAAATTTCCGGAGTCCTCCATTACGGCGTCCGTCATATTTGTAGCCGTGCAGCCAACCTAAGTTTTCATAGCAAGACAATGCCGTAAGGTACCTAATTTGGCGCAAACTAGCCACCAAAGGCAACCTTGGCCAAAAACTTATTACAACGCACACACGTACAAAAGGAGAAAAAGGAAGCAAAGAAAAAAGAGCGAATCATTAAGAAGCTAAAGAAGCGGTGTTCCATGACGGTCTACGCTGCGCAATAGGCGCCAAAAAAGAGAGTTGTATTGTCGTTCTGATAAGAAAGCACAGGGCGTATGCGTATTCCGAAAACGACAAAAGCATGTGCGTTTCATTCTCGAGAGCGATGCTGCGGCCACAGCTCGTGCGATGTGCCTCCGAGTGAACGCAATGTTGCCGTGGTTCAGCGTCGGACTGTACGCGGGGAGCCTCTCAAATGGAGTCAAATATTGCGCAATTGTTCCTCTGGCCAGTAAACGTCTGGTTCATTACGTTAAATAGCCTTTGTTTGTTCGTTTATACAGTTGTTTGTTTGTCACGATTCTTTTTTCTTCTGGGAGATTGCTTTTCTCACTGGAGCGTGCTCTCCACGCAGGCGACGACGAGGTGCGGGTGTGGCTGACAGTTCCGAGCAGCGCGCTTCTCGAGCCGCTGATGAGCTCATCAGCGGCGGCGCTCGGATGCCGCTCATCCAAGAAGAAGACGGTTCACTTCGCGCTGCCCGGTCGCGTCATCCGTCCGTTGCAGTGGCGCGACGACGTCATCTGGGCGCGCGTCGAGCCCATCAAGGGACGCCGGCACGCGACCTCGACCGGTGGCCACCTGTTCCAGCCTCCCGCGACGGAGTCGTCGCCGACGACGGTGATCACCGCGGAATGCACCACAACAACCACCACCCACGTGCACCGACGTAGCCCCAGTAACTGTTCCTCCGTGGACTCAAATTACGCCAACACGTCCTCGCAGGAGGACAATCAGTCGTCGTCGAGCGGAGACTCCGTACCGGTAAGCATGTGCCAAGTCATAACAGACACCAGAAGCGGATATGAAAGAAAAAAAAAAGGAAAAGTTGGAGTGAATTTGGGTAGGCTTCATTTCCTGCCATGTAGGTCACATATTTTACGAGACCGCTGACATATAACCTTTTTTCGCTCGCTAATTTTGGTCGTTCTTTCCTTCTCGTCGAGAGGCACCTTCAAAGCGCAAAACTCAGTCTACTTCAAGGGCCGGCCGCGCTTCCTTTTGAGAGCTACTTCCACCCACATTGCTTTATTGTCGATGTAATTCCGTCTGTTTCCGATGGGCTTTCAGTCGATACTACACCTCAACAGACACACGCGCCAGCTTTTGGTCTTCTGAAGACTACAAGTGTGCTTTCGTAATAAACAACGTAAAAAAGGACGTTAGACTTGGAGGAATTAATAAAGGCGGCAGCTTTCCTGAGGAAGAAAAAGAAAGCTATTACGCAAACATAATATATAAAGTGCCCTTACAAAAGGTTATAAGACTACTGGCCTATATAGTTGGTGCCAGGAAATGCAAGGAGCGTCCACGGAAAGGGACGAACGGGGCAAGCACTCCTTCTAATTCCTAAGGGAAGCGAGAGGCTGAGTAGCGAGAACATTGCGAAGAAAGCCCACAAGAGCAGACAGGCCAGAGGAAACCAGAACTGCACGAATGGCACAATGCAACTTCGAAGATACAAAGAAGAAAGATTCGCCCAACACTTTAGTAATGGCAGGCCCAGCCTGATGGCCCAGTGAGACAGTAGGTTCTGCAACACAGCACTCTCGCTGCCCCATGTAGGAGGTACTCCCAAGTTAGGCCTGCTACGGTCTCGGTGGACATCACACCTCGAATAATCTGATAGCTAGGGCACTGTACCATTTGTTTCATCTGCGATCTGCTCGCTCGGGCGGAAACGCTCGGCCCTGAAGCAATGACTCAACCTTGAAATGCAGGCGTTCAGGGAAATTACTTCTTCGGTGAAAGCAAAGGCTACAGTTGTGCAAAGGCGTATTTGCTGCCGAGCATGTGAACAGATTCACTTGAATTACAGTCAAGGTTGATGCAATGTGTAATAAAGCAATGCAGTGACTCACTGAATTGCCACGTGCCAATACAAGCACACACACACACACCCACACACGTGTACACGCGCGCATGCGAGCATGGCAACAAGCATGTGCACACACGCGCATGCAAACCTTTCAGATGCCTTATCACGCAGTCTCCGTTCTCCCAAGTGCTCCCTGCGCAAATAATTGCAACTTCGCGATGCCCGATGATAGCCGGCCATTTCCTCGCACAAAGAATTGAATGGCAATTCCTAACTTGAAATCGGCACTGCGCTCGGTGACATAATTCTTTTCTCGCTTTATGGCGAAACGGCGTCAGTGTTTCCTTCAGTCCATTCGTTCCGGCAATTTCGCGTGCTCTCGTCCTTTCTGGCTTCGGCTCGCCTTTCGACGAGCCTGTCGTTTGCGACTCGCAAACTCGTTTCGCTTCTCGGGGGAGCTCTTGCCAAGAAGCTCGTATTCTTTGCCCACTTGCACGGCTGTCGCGGAGCCCGCAGCAATGGGATCTTTTTCACCCAAATCTCGTGCTCCATCCTCGACATCATTTCTGCTATTACTTTTTAAAAACTTGTTCTGAGGTGCACAATTTCGCCTTTAGAGAAGAATGCGATGCATGAGTACAGCGCGGCCGCGAGAAAGCGTACAGGTGGCTTGCTTTACCGGCTGCCAGCTGGCGCTGGGAAAGCGAAAGAAAAATAAGAATAATGCATCATTTATCAATGTTTGTCGCAGTCAGTGCGCATCATGTTGTCCTTGTTGAGGTGCTTCTTAAGGTACTTAGCTGAATGCTCATTCGATTAAGTTATGGCTGAAAAAAAACAAGAAAAACATCCCGATGGCGAATAGATTGAGAATCGCCAAGCGCGGAATCATGTTCAACAAAAATGATCGATCGAACTCTCGATCTCGTTCCGGATTGTCAAGGGGAATTTTAAGCCTCCACCACGAAAAAGAAGTATTAGAAATAATCAACTCTTTCGTGCTACGAAAACTAATATAATGTATATGCTGAGTAGGCGTACGTAATTTGTAGCTGCATTTTCGTTGATTACTACAGTACTTGAATTTCAGACTTTTTTTCTTTTTTTTTTCGTTTCAGAATATCGTCATTCTTACCTGTTCCGGACAACGGTCAATAGGTAAGTATTCAATAAGCTGCATGGATACAGCAATCATTATAAACAGCTGGTTCATCATAGCCTCACGCAAAAAAAGAAAAAAGAAAGAAAAAAACGCGTATAAGCCATGTAGCTGTGTTTTATGGTTAGGCGTCCTAACCTGACGACAGAGATTATTGCATGAATGGCGGATCCTGAGGAACATTGACTGATCCTATTTTCGCTATGACGTCAGAAGACTAACTCATAAATATTTACGTTTCATCCATTAATATTTCTTTTCTTCGTAAATTAACAATCCAAGATACCTAGTAAGTCAGTCTTCGCTGTCGCGATACGGATTTCTTTTTACGTACAAATTTTTGAAGCGTTATCTATCCTCTGCTATACTGAGCAATCATTTCTGCTTTAATTCCGGTATAAACGAAAATACGATGATTTCGGTGCATGGGACAGCATCTGAAAAGGCGCCAGTAGCCTCAGACGCGCTTCTCATTAAAAATCGTCTTAAATGCGTTCACATTGCGTGTGTCAAAAAATGAGTTGCCTACCTCGCCTATGTCTTTTTTTTTTTAATGTAACGTACAGTTAACTTATTTGGTTCATTAGGTCAGCTTTAAAGGCTAGAAAACGACGAAGACTATGCTGTGGCAGCCACCGCAAGTGTACATAGACTTAACTTCACTTTTATCCAACTTAATCTACAGTACTACTGAGGCGATTCAGTTTAAAAAACTTCGTATCCAGAATAATACTGCTAGTCGGTGTGCTCTCGCTCTTTTGAGTGGAAGATATATATATATATATATATATATATATATATATATATATATATATATATATATATATATATATATATATATATATAATATATATATATATATATATATATGTGTGTGTGTGTGTGTGTGTTGTACTGCGAAAGTCTCTCAATTATGACGTAAAAATACGTCTCAGAAATATATTTACCAAAACGTTTTAACCCGTCTTACTTAACGCGCGCTTTTATTAGCTGGCACTAGCTAAAAGTCAGTAGCAAGATTGATTATGTAATTAATGAGTGGCCACCGTATATACCACTGACATTTCTTACAGTTCACATCGGTTCTGAGTCGACATCTGTCGACAGCAACCCTAGTCAGCAAAGCAGTCGAAGTGACTCCGACTACCAGGTGAGCAATGGTCTTCTTCGGGATGAGCATGTGCTCGAAGTTATGACACTTGTGGGTGACTCTTACCCTTTCCCACTTACGCTTTCATTCTCTGTCGCTTCATTCTTCTCGATCTCACTTAAGATAGTATAGCAATTAGGACAGGAATGAAAACAATAAGCTAGGGATTACTCGACCACTGCCTGACCGCATTAAATGGTTTAGTCAGTACGTTAATCAATCAATCAATCAATCAATCAATCAATCAATCAATCAATCAATCAATCAATCAATCAATCAATCAATCAATCAATCAATCAATCAAATAAAATAAATAAATAAATAAATAAATAAATAAATAAATGTTTGTTCGCGCATTTCATTTTATTGCCAAAGGCTTAGGAGGAGGCTAATCGACAATATCTCGAAATATCTATCTCGTGGCTTGCCTGGCATGTTGCTCTAGCTTAATGTCATAATAAAGGAAACGATTAGCACATGACATGCGCTTGCGACAATAACACACTCCACTCAAACATACTGCCAAGCACACAACATACAAAGCATAGAGTCAAACTTTATGTTCAGTGCTTCACATAAAAAAGTTACAAGTCGTTGTAAGAGATGCTGCAGTCTTAGGCAATCCTTGGAGAGACAACTGAACCCAGAATGGCTTCGCGTGTTATTTTGTTTCAAAAAAAGGGGAGTTGGCTTTTTTTTTTTTTGCTTTCTCAACGCCCCAAGCCACACGTGTTGGGAACTACCAGTGAGAATGTTTAGTGACACCTTCATGTCAACGCTCGAGTTTCCACGAGGTTCAGTAACACGTTACGGTTGCGCTGAATAGGAAGAGTGCGAGACGAGTGCGAGAGCAAGGAGCCGTGAACGAATACATTGTTTTGTACTCCGCGCTCTCTCTTTTTAAAAAGAAAAAAAGAAAGGGAACGGTGGCGTACATTGTCTTCTCCAGCCCGTAAAATCAGCCAACTTGAACGGACGTTTCGGCGAGAGAGAGAATGCAGTCCCCGTGACGTAATGAGCCACGTGAGCACTCCAAGCGGGGGTGGATGGTAGCGCTGGCTCGCCGCGCTGCGGTCCACACGAATAAATATAGTAGCGGCTGCCCCACTTTTATTTCTCAAGGTCGTGCTGTATCACGCGAGCCGTAGCGCACAACCGTCCTAACTGGATTGCGCGGGCTAACGGTCACACGTGTTGTGCGTTGTGGATGTGCATCTGTCATACCCCGGTGTCGTGCTGCAGAAGGTGAGCCAGTGGCAACGCTTCTCGGTGAACTTACTTTAACTTAGATGTCTCAACGAAGCTTATGTCTTTCCGTGGACAACATTGCTACATGTTTACTGTAATGAAATATAGAACCGAGCCGTGGAACGTTTTCTGTGGGACCGCTATTCCGGACTTTGTTATGCAGTCAAATCGAAACGCGCGGGCGTGAAATCAAGCTACTGTTTTTTACTAGATAGAAAAAGATTTCAGTCTTGCTGTATAGACAGAAGGCTCTTTTATTGGAAGGCAGATATATTTGCTGGTCTGAAGATGACCGCTGGAATGCTACACTGCATATGCGAGGGCGACTAGGACTTAGCAATACATATGGTACATCCATAAGTCAGCAGGAACAATGTGGTTGTCAGTGTTGACTATGAAAGTTGACAATCGGCAGCATTGCGCGCGTAGTTGTGTGCATCGCTGTCGTCGCTATTCAGAAAAAACTAAAGTCAGTGTATGATGAAATGAATACCGGTTCAAGTGAAAAGGAAAGCTAGGGCCAAGGATCCAACCTGGACAATGTAAAAATCGAGGTTTCCATTAGATAATCACGTACTGATGTCTAGAATAGCATCTAGATAACCGGACAATTTTTGAACGATTAGGAACAACTCAAATTATGGATCTTAACAAAACGGCACATCAGGTTGTGAAGGCTCCACTGAGAAGTAGGTGTGTAGTAGAGCACTGCACGGGCCTGATTTTTCGGCCCGGGCCCGGCCCGGGCCAGGGCGTACATGAACGAACCCAGCCCGAGCCCGGCTACTTATCATTACTTATCATTACTAAACTTATCCAGGGCGCGCGTGTTCATGATCAGGCCCGGCCCGGGCCCGCTAGAGGATATTATTTGTTGATGATGATTGTTAATGATGCCTTGCGCTTTGTAGTGCGTAATCGGACAGAAAATCCGGCGTGTACATGCATCGAAGTGATGCTTTGCCCGCGGTGGTAGCTCAGAGCTTAAGCTGTTTAGCTAAATTCCTACGACCATGGCGGCCGCATTTCGATGGGGGCGAAATGCAAGAACACCCGTGTACTTATCTTTAGGTGCACGTTAAAGAATTCCAGGTGGTCGAAATTAATCCGGTCTCCACTACGGCGCACCTAGTAATCATACCGTGGTCTTAGCACGTAATACCAAGGAATATAAATGAAATGTTGCTTATATGGCACAAGGCAAGTCATTACAATAACAGTATAGTGAAAATAAAACATAGCATCAAAATTTATTTAAAAGAAGTGTACAACTAACATGAAAAAGCGGATAGAAGCAAACCCGGGACATTTTCTTTAATGCTGTTTTGTACACTCGCGTTGGAAATATTAATTACACATTTTTTTAAAAGAAGCTCATGAATAATAATTTGCTGCAGCGCGATAAAAAACGTTACCGTTATATATGGTGAACAGCCACAAAAAGAAGATGAGATATAAATCGTTCATATTCTAACGTCGTCACGGAAACGTTATCGCCATGTACAATATAATTATATAATCAAGCTAATTGGCACAGAATGCCTTAGACCATGCAAGGCATAATGTTCGCATGTGCTCGAAGGCCCGACTTACAGGCCTTTTAATGAGCGGGCCCGAGTCCTGCCCGGCCCGCAGCGTCAAGCCCGGGCCCGGCCCAGGCCCGCACATTCAAGCCTGAGCCCAGCCCGGGCCCGCCAGAAAACGCTTCGGACGGCCCGGCCCGGCCTGCGGGCCGGGCCGGGCCGGGACGGGCCCGGGCTTTCGGGTCGGCCCGGGCCCGTGCAGTGCTCTAATGTGTAGGGAGTCGGGGGAATGGGGGGGTTGGACTAATGTACCTGATTATTTTCAGTAAATGCGATTCTATAATATGCGCCTAAATCTAAACACACAAGCGTTCTTGTATGCCGTCACCGTTGCTCGGGAATTTATCGTGTAAATTCGTGTGGAGCTGTGTGTGGTCTGAGTCACCGTGGCGGGACCCCACGATGACACAAAAACTGCCAAAGGGTTAGGACACAAATGCCGCATTAGTGAACGCGAGCAGAAGTGTGGCTCTTTGCCACCAAATAATGGCGTTCACTTATGCGCTCAGCACAAGAAAGTTTACGCCAAGATAATGAAGTAAGCGCCTATTTTCAGTGTTGAGGACTAACTACTCGCTGTCTATTGATTCTACATGCTCGTTTTTGCATGTAAAGTTCAAAATCGTTCATATTAAACGAATTGTGACGAAACAATTTTTAAGTATTCTCCCGTTGCAACGTCAGTGGCTGTCTACTTTATGATGTCAGGTCGTATTGAATGTATGGAGTGAGGCTCTTATCATCCTGAACCAATTAAATATGGAATGCTTCAAGAGGTTATTATTAAACTTAGCGCAAAATAACACGGACAAAGTGAAGTGGTGACATACACAGCGCAGACTATCAACTGAAATTTATTGAAGAACATTCACATACATATACACAATGAACAAGACACGTGATGAAAGAATAAAAACGAGTTTTAGTGGCTAGCACTCAAGTAATCTATTTCGATAGGGTGCAACACTATCGGTGGCCTCGCGACACATGCTTCACCACATCTGTAGATACAGAACGCTTCCTCAATTTCTCGCTCCGTTTTTCCGTTAAATCTTGCTAGCACACTTGCTTCCGTCAGCCTGGGCGCGCAGCCGCAGTCCCTGCAATGAAGCGAAAGGTTCGAACATGGTGGCCCATTCAAAGAGGCTCTGTGGTTAAATAACCTATTATTTAAGCAGCGCTCTGTCTGCCCGACATAGCTTTTCCCACAGGACAAAGGTATGTTGTAGACCACTTTCTTACCACAGTCAACTAACTTTTCTCGGTGCTTGACGTCGCACCTGTAGTTCTCCCGACCTTGCCTCTGTAACTTCATATGCACCGCCGGGCAAAGCTGGCCAAGCTTCCTTCCACCTGAAAAAACCACATTACACCCATACCTGGCCCCTACCTTTTTCAACCGATGAGACACCCGATGAAGGTACGGAATACAAACAAAAGGACTGCTGTCGTTTACCGAACGCTTTTGTGACCCTCTCGTTTCCTTCTTCATTTTCTGGTAAAGCCTTTCTCCAAGGAAGGCCAAGTGCGCGTGCTCCGGGAACCTCGAATCCCTAAGGCGCTCCACCTGTCTCGCCCAGCAAAACGTGATTTTTTAGACGGAAGCACATCTCGCTCTGTGTTTCTACTCCAGCCTATATATCTGTCAACGCTATAAGGACTCCGACGAAACAAACGCTGTGCGATAAGCATATGAAACACATCTGCACCACAAGAAAACTATAAATTATCACAACACGTTGCTGGGCTAGTTGGTTCATATCCTGCGAAATTGTAACAGTGCAACCCAAGCCTTTCGATCAAAATAAGATTAGTGCGCATTTACCTGTGCGCTATGAATCCTGCGTGTGTGGGCCGGATCTTACCAATTTCCGCATACTTCGAAAAAGCAAGAATACCGCAGTACGAGAATTAATGGAGGCCCACTTTGTCTATGCCTGATGCCTGTATCAGCGATACTTCACTGACACTGCGCAGAGCGGAATTACAATTCTTTGAAGCCATGATTACATAAGCACGTGGTTATGTCTGTTTATTCAGCGCACATGTCTTTGCGCACGTGGCTGTGCTCTATTAAAGGGAACCTGTCTTATTCAAATAAATATGGTCGCCATTCCTGTCCTTGTTTCTTCGCCTCGTGTTGCGTTGTTACCATTTTGCAGCAAAAACTGTAATGGACACCGCACTTCTATTTCGCAAGGAACCCAAGCAAATTTCAGCAAAAAAAAAAAGAAAGTAGAGAAAGTGAATGTTTGATAAACACCATTTTCATGACTTTCTCGAAGTCTGGTGTATTATCTTTATGCGGCACTTACGATAACCGGCATTACGAGATAACCAACGAAATGTATGCATGTGCACAGATGCACGTTAGTAAATCTTTCTGTATATATTCTTTGTGTCGAGGTGCAGGGACGTAATCTTTGATGAAAACATTCCGGGAATAAAGTAACCAAGCTGCGTTTCACTAGAGCATGGAGCAGCGTTATCATTGCAAGTAAAACTTTTTAAAGAGCTTTTTCTTTTTCTCTGTCTTTATCGACGTAAGTTGCAAGATATATGGGCTCTCTTCTTTTAGTATGACTCCTTACCGTGATACAAGTCCGCATGAAACTTCGGTTTTCTGTGCGAAACCTGAGCGTGGCGGAAGTACGGGAAAAGTACACCGCACAGATAAAATCAAGCGGGATTTGCAGCGGTGCCTTTATGCACAATATTTCATTTTCTTCGTTGCATAATGCAACCCACCCCCCTCACATATTTTCCACCCTGATTTCGAGTAACGTCAGAAAAAGAAGAAAATGGCTTTCGCCTTCCAGTCGTCTTATATAAGTGCATAAGGGACCCTGTGAGTTTTTTTAATATGACCGCGTGGATTTCTTTACCGTGCATCTCAATCTAAGCATACCAGCGTTTTCACATTTCGCTCGGATGTAAGTGCGACCGCTTAGTCCGGAACCAAACCCACGGCTGCAGTTCAGCAACACAATACCGAGGCACAACCGCGTCGAATGGCACTGTGAATACTGGGCAGCGAATGGCAGTAATCGGTCGGCTGTACAAAAATATTTAGAAAGGTGCCCGTTTGCTTCAGTCATGAAGCTGCAGGCATAGTATGTATATGCGTAACTGTAATTTCTCCATCACTAATTGCGAAGAGGTACGCTGTAAGAGCGAGCGTGCTGTTGATTGAATTAATGTTGTAATTTTGAACCAATTTTCAAAGTATGCAATAGCGTGGCTCAAGTTGACTTAGCAATGTCTGAGGAATGCTTGGTCATTACGTTAATGCCTCTCACTTGCTTTATTTCTTTGTGTTGTTTTTTTGTTTCGTGAGAGCAATGAACAGAGACACTTTGGTTGACAAATATTCAGACTTCTTTAATTGCAATAACTGCGGTGCATACAACATAAAAAACAACAGCAAAGTGTTCCCTGAAGTGGACTGTAATTATCATAATTATAAAACGACACACGTAATTTCATAATTATGCAAGCTCTCGCGGCTAAAATTGTATTCGCTACGTTAGGAACACATCGTTTCGCAAATGTGCAGACAGCAATTACTGGAAACGGGATCGGTCATTTTTAATTACGAAAGTATTTAGGCATACGGCGCCGCTGCCAATGTCAGCACCCCGGAAAAGCCCTTATTAAATTTGTTGAGGATGATATCTAATGAGCATTTTGTTATGAAAGACTTTATGTGAATCATTGTAAGTACAGGAGGAGGTCTCACGATGCAGCTGTCAGGGGGACCGCATGTCAAACAACGAAACAGCGCTTCAAAGAAAGCATACGCTTTCTTCTTCTTTTTTTTTTCACCGGCTCACGGCTCTTTCTGCACGCATTCGCGGAGAAATGTTTTCGTCACGGCGCTTGTCACGTCAAAGTCAACGGCTCTCCAAGGTGACCTTCGATATAGAAACCTAAGGTTTTCGCCTCCAAATCGCTGAGGGGAACAACTCCCGCAAGCGATAACCTGAGAAAACTATCTCGCAACAATCATGATACTGTTGCAAACGATTGTTTGGACCCCACACTGTGTGTGCAAAACAAAAGTCATGCTTACTTTGAGCGTGCCGGAGTAAACAACAAAAGAACGTGTTTTAATTAGCATCGACATATTTACACAGCGAAAAATGAACGAGGACAGATGAGAGGACACAACACGGCGCCTGTGTTCCTTTTTGCGCTGCGTAAATATGTCGATGCTAAATCAGCACCTAACCTAAGCCACCGCTCTATCGTGCTTTAGTTGGCCCTAACTTGCTCGTATTTCAATTGTCCATGACTGTACACATCAGTGATATATTTCGGTTGACTTCAGTATCTCAAGCACATACACTGCACGACAGAATAACTGCAGTTACAGCACACAGACGTCTGCATGCGATCCGTGTGTTCCTCGAACACGTCAAATGCAATGCCCAGCACATGCCTTGAATTCATCTTCAGCTTGAACACACTTTCATTACGCGCAACGCTCTTGTAGCACACAGATTTTTGATGTTTTGAAAAAAAAACGTACAGGAAAAAAAAGCTAGCTTCGTATTTTTGATGAGATGGGTAGATTCAAGAGCATTGACTTTGAACTTGTAGTCTGAATATTCGAAATTTTCGGATTTCGAATCGAAGATTGCTATATCCATAAATACAAATATTTTTCGAACAGTTTAAAGATATTTTAATATGTCGACTGCCCGCTACTAAGGAAAAAGCGATGCAGAAGTACGATGATTTTACTGTCTCCGCGGGACACATTTATAAAACATGCGTTTACGTAAGCAAGCAGGCTACACTTGACACGGATGATGAGACGTTACCGGTATCAAACCGGACGTGCGTCTGGTTAACCTCCTTGTCATTCCTTGCTTCTCTCTCTCTCTCTCTCTCTGCTTGTTTGTTCCTGATGCTCAGTTCGTTGTTTAAATGCTAAAGATACGACTACTAGGACGTGAACACCATTTTATATCAATCGTAAAAATTACTACTCGATTTGTATAATACCGGTGTCGCACGGTGCCCTGCTGATCGCGATAGAGCGCGATCAGTAACAATTTCTCAACAGTGATTGGCTCCCTTTGCAGCTTGCATAGGGAGCCTATTGCAATCGTGAAATTCGATCGGGGCCAGGCCCGATCGCGATCAAAATGACCGTGTGACACCGGTGTAAGACTATGTGTCAAAAACCACTTTTCCCAAAACTACGCAAGTTACTACAAGCAAGTTAAATGGAGGCATCACAGAGCATACTTTCATGCTCCTTTGCAGAGCAAGAACGACAGTTCTGAGTTGTCTTCGATGACCGAGGGCTCTCCGCTGCCTCCACCGTCAGCACGGGGCCAGGACCAGCGGACGGGCGGCAGCGGCGATGTCCCCGCGGCCTGGCATTCGCCCAGCGGCTACAATGCTCCGAGTGTGTACAATGCGCCCTCATGGAGGACGCTGTTCAACGCTTGGAGGCCAGCCGAAGAGAGGCGGGACTGAAGCTGCGAAGCTACGAAGCGCAGATCCGCTCGCTTCAGCAGGCGAGTTCCCGTGTATTGTACGCACGTTGTATAGCCGTAGTAGCGTGATCATTCTGTTCACCGTGAAAGAAAAAGTCAGTGCTCATATGAGCTTTGATTTCGATCATCATTGCTGCTGTGCGTTTGTTGGCTCTGGAACATATATCGTTCGAGAATTTCTCGAACACGCTTCCCTGCGTTTCCTTTTCGTCTATTTCTCACTCTCTCGAACGCGCTGCAGTAATGCTGTGTAATAGGTGAGGAATAGTCATAACAGCAGCATGACGGTCCGTGATAACAGCGTTGCCGCAATGTCACAACATTTGACTACTGTAATGCACACGCGTTATCGAACTGTTCTTTTCTTTGCTTTACTATTGTTTTTATTCCATGTTTATTTCTCTGGGTAATCAAAGAAACATTTTAATGCCTTCCTTTATGTAACGCTTTTGAGTCCTTAAGAGGAAAATAAATGGCGAACCCGCACGCTCACACCTTTTCCACACAAATCACTTCTATGATATAGACAGACCACCTCAATTTCTGGTGCGTCTTGAGATAATTATGTCACAATGTGGTGACTAACAGTGAGGGCGACGTCCTTATGTGTTGTCCTTATTTGCACGAATAAGGCATTGATGAACAGAGAAGGATCATCACGGATAAGGTGTAAGCACCCGACGCTTCCATTCGAATAGGAGCATTATAAAACGATATACGATTCCCGCCACGAGAAACGAGTCATCACTGACGGACATTGTGACGCGCACAGAGCCTAGCGTCCACCTTTGACCTCAAGAAAACAAAACAATAAGAAGCTTGTTTTTTTAATCTGAAGAAATGCATTTGCAAAAAAATTGAACATCTTGGACTGGGAAGTTCTTTTGCGAGGCGTCTTCGTTTCCAGTTTTTAAAGCTCGCACCCTCACGGGCCAGTGAGGAATGAGGATGACCGTCCAACGCAGCAACAGGTCGGCGGTGAGCTCGTTGGTGCCCATCAAGGGGGGCCTCTCATCATTTGCGGCGAGCGAGCGTGCAGTTTGGCGCAAACAACGCTCGTACATTCGGTGGCTGGTCTCCGGCCTCGTCGCCGTTACGATCGGCGGCGCGGGAGAGTGGTGGGCGTGCGCACGCGACCAGTTTCTCAACTACGTTGGTTTTAAGCCGGCCGGCCGGCCGGCCTCTCTCGGTTGCGCAGGCGTGCTGCTCGGCGGAGGCGACGCTGCGTGACGAGAAGGCGCTGCACGCCGTGACGCGCCAGGAGCTGGGCCGGGTACTGGACCGGCTCAAGTTTTACACGGGATCCAGGATCGCCTCCTCCTCTTCCTCCTCGTCGGCCGCGCTCAAAGATTACAGGTGTGTGTGTGTGTGTGTGTGTGTGTGTGTGTGTGTGTGTGTGTGTGGTGTGTGTGTGTGTGTGTGTGTGTGGGTGTGGGTGTGGGTGTGTGGGTGGACACCGCACCGGGTGTGAGATACGCTTTCGGTGCTGTAGCGGCGAACGGAGAGGAGGGAACCTAGTGGTGTACGGTTATGGTAGTATGGTTATGCAGCTCGCGCCAACGATGGAGGAAAACAGCACGGTGGCGTGGTGGCTGCTCTATGCTGATGAGTATGACAGAGGGAGAGACGAGGTGCAAAGGCTGGGAGGTTAACCACGCACTCGCTTGGTTGGCACTTGGGGTGGGGGAAAGGGGTATTAATAGACAAGGTAAAGAAAAAAATAAGAGTAGAAGAAATGAAAAGTTAGCGTGCCTAACTCGTGCTGTGAAGTCGTTGGTTCGATTCTCGCTTTCAACGTCTGCGTCTCAGTGAGATTATTATTATTATTATTATTATTATTATTATTATTATTATTATTATTATTATTATTATTATTATTATTATTATTATTATTATTATTGTTATTACTTGGCTTGAATACATAGAAAATACGACTACAGGCTGACAACTGCTACCTAAAGAGGCACAACGCCTGCCTGCTCCTTCAGGGTAGGGGGAAACAGAGGAAATAAAGATATTGGGAAGAAAGAGGAACGAAAAAAGACAAAAACACAGACGTACACAGAAATAAGTAGGCACATGGAAAAATGTCTATAAACGCGAGGCCAAATCGGTATTGTTTAAGAAAGTATAGTAGGGCTCGATGGGCCTGGCCATGCCGAGCAGCACAACCTCCCGGGAGCAGGCAATCATCAAGGTGTAAGAACAGAGTGCACGCACGCAGTGTGTGCAGAACCGCATTGCGGTGATTCGCGAGGCAGTGTCGTTGAGATTCGTGGCAATCACGCCTAACATCTGTCTGGTGGATGCCTAACGTCTGGTGGACGCGCACTGATGGTCCAAGTAGTACATCGTGAGTAACATCGAAAAGCGGACAGGCATTTAAAAAAAAGACAATAAAGACAGCGACATTCATACATTGTTACCCCAAAATACGCGTAATCTTAAGCAGCTAGCCCGGATGTTAGTTAGGCCGGCATACATGAACTGGAGCACAGGTTCCTACTCGTTTTCGTTGTATCCTCACCAACGACTGGCAAGATTCATGTTCTGAGCAAAGTTTTTATAACGCGCTATCAATAATTTGCTATACAGGCATATGTCCTTGGAAAATGACTTAACCTGTTTAGACGCCACCTATGAGAATTGGTCGGTAAATGTATCAAATCGATATAACGTTATTTCAAGGCACTCAATAGTCTATTACAACAAAAATAATATCATAATATGTTAATTTATGTTGGTTATAGTAACTAATCCTAATTAAGTTGCAGTTAAATATCTATTTATCGTGACGTCATTGATGCTCTGTCTTGGCATAAAGAGGTTGAAATCTCAGGCTAGTAATATAGTGCAAGTTCATTTTTTAAATGCGAAGCATTTCTTAGCGAATGCGAAGCTTTGACCGTATCTATCTATCTATCTATCTATCTATTTCTATCTATCTATCTATCTATCTATCTATCTATCTATCTATCTATCTATCTTCTATCTATCTATCGTCTACTTCTGCGTCTATCTATCTATCTATCTATCTATCTATCTATCTATCTATCTATCTATCTATCTATCTATCTATCTATCTATCTATCTATCTATTATCTATCTATCTATCTATCTATCTATCTATCTATCTATCTATCTATCTATCTATCTATCTATCTATCTATCTATCTATCTATCTATCTATCTATCTATCTATCTATCTATCTATCTATCATCTATCTATCTATCTATCTATCTATCTATCTATCTATCTATCTATCTATCTATCTATCTATCTATCTATCTATCTATCTATCTATCTATCATCTATCTATCTATCTATATACTATATCTATCTATCTATCTATCTATCTATCTATCTATCTATCTATCTATCTATCTATCTATCTATCTATCTATCTATCTATCTATCTATCTATCTATCTATCTATCTATCTATCTATCTACTTGACCGTATCTATCTATCTATCTATATAGCCGCCTACGACTTCGTGCTCTCCTGGTCGCTTGGTTAATCGAATATGCACCAAAATTGGTATGGCGTAACATGACTGTATACGAACTAAATCATTTTTGGTTATGTGTCTATCTATCTATCTATCTATCAAAGAAAAATTATACTTTATCTATGGCTCGCAGGGAGCGGCACGCCGAACGACTATTATCGCCGAATCGTGGTGGTGCTATCTTCTATCTATCTATCTATCTGATCATCTATGCATCTATCTAGTATCATCTTCTATCTATCTATCTATCTCTATCTATCTATCTATCTATCTATCTATCTATCTATCTATCTATCTATCTATCTATCTATCTATCTATCTATCTATCTATCTATCTATCTATCTATCTATCTATCTATCTATCTATCTATCTATCTATCTATCTATCTATCTATCTATCTATCTAGTTATCACTATCTATCTATCTATCTATCTATCTATCTATCTATCTATCTATCTATCTATCTATCTATCTATCTATCTATCTATCTATCTATCTATCTATCTATCTATCATCTATCTATCTATCTATCTATCTATCTATTATATCTATCTATCTATCTATCTATCTATCTATCTATCTATCTATCTACATCTATCTATCTATCTATCTATCTATCAGGGGGTATCTATCTATCTAGCGCCTACGACTTCGTGCTCTCCTGGTCGCTTGGTTAATCGAATATGCACCAAAATGGTATGGCGTAACATGCTGTATGACGAACATAAATATTTTTTGGTTATGTGTCTTTGAGCAAAGAAAAATTATACTTTATCTGGCTCGCAGGGAGCGGCACGCCGAACGACTCGCCGAACGTGGTGGTGCCTTCAGCAAAATGATCATATGCAACAGTACCTTCGGAATGAAGTCAATGAAGACAAAAATATTATGCAGGGGGTTCAATTTATCCAAGGCTCGATAATCTCGCTCTTTCGTTGCCCCTAGTTATACAAATAGCAAAAATAAGCGGTGTACACAATCGCGTACATAGCGTGTCAAAGGGTTAAGTACGCTCTGCCCGTGTTCGCGGCTCACTCCGGCCAAGTGTGGTACACTGTAGCGAAAATCGCTCCTTCTTGCTACCCGTAATGTGCGTCGCTGTCGGTAGCCCTCATTAAACAACACACGATAAAGGCTGGCCCAACCAAAGGAGCTGTTGCAGATAAATGAGAGAATAATCGCATTACGCGTTGGGTTGTGAAAGTGCCGCCGCTCGCTTTAATCCTCATAGCAAGATTTCGAAATATGGAGCGATATAGCCCGTCTGCATTTCGTTATTCTTCTTTGCTAATATATATATATATATATATATATATATATATTATATATATATATATATATATATATATATATATATATATAATATATATATATATATATAATACTACGCAACATCATAACACCCATGTGACCCCCCTCCCCGCTTTCTTTTGTGCAGGGCGTTGCGGAATACGACGAACACGTCGCAGACACCCTGCCTCAGTTCAGCACAATGGAACCGGACGTTCCGGAAGAACAGAGCCGGCATGAAAGTGTGCGAATCAAAATGCCAGCATATTATCAGCATCCAGCAGACAAGGGGGTCCCACAACTCTGACATTGGCGTTCAAGTCAACCTCCTCGCGAGGTCAATAGATGATCGGCCGAAGCTGTCTGCAAAGGTAAGCTCGCCCCAGTATAATCCTTCTAGGCCCCTCCATATACACTGTGAAAATCTCCGCCTTAAATCATCCGTTTAATTATGAAAATCAACAACATCCAACCACTGTTGCCTTGAAGACACAACATTAAACAAAAATTACTTAAACAATTTTACACTAACAATTATCCCTGGACTCATCTCCATATCTACTTTTTTTAAAATTTGGAATGCCTGCCTTTAGGCGTTGTGCAACATGTTGTCACAGATACACAAAATTCAAAAGCCTGTCGCAGCAATTAGCCAGAACTACACGCCACCGTACACCTGATGCATTGACACTTACTTTGCAAGAATCAACACACATAAATATTATGTTTTCCTCGTACTATAAACGAACAAAGCTGTATATAATTAATCTACATCATAATTTTTATTAATATTGTTCGTTTTGTTTTGATTGGTCAACCTTATATTCACTCTATGTACCGGTTGTCGCCCCCCTGCTTTGACCACTTGTCCGTAGTGCTTGCTAAACCAATGAATGAATGAATTTGTCTCGGGCTATGTGTGCTAGAAGCAGCGTCCACAGGGTTTCCTTAGGTGGCGCCTTGTGCAATGTCTGCATAGTCTTTAGAATGAAGGGGGTCCAGTGCAGCTAAAGGCCGAGCAGAGCAGCTTATAAGTTTGCTGTGGGAAGCGTAGCTTTTGTCAGGTTTGCCCTCGAGGCTTATCGCCGACGCCTGCAAGAAGCCCACATGCGATAGGGCGATCTCGTAAAGGGATTTAGCTCGTTCTCGTCAGTGCGTGAAAACCGCACGCGCTCAGGGCACGAACAACGATCGATAGGCTTTATCGTGGTTCCACAGTGGCGTCTCGTTGCCACTAACGCTTTCAGCACCTGCGCCCGGACGGAGCGCGCGTTACAAGACTAGCGCAACCCTTGGAGGCCAGTGAACCAGTGTTAGCTTTTTACATCCTCTACGAAGTAAAATCAATGCATCTGCAAGCTTTCGGCACAGTGAGAGATGATCGGTTTTTTAAAAAGGTTGGTATACATCGCCGAGAGTCTGACGGAATGCCGTCTGATCTGGGGCATACATAATGGTATAAAAGGAAACGCCGGCCATGTTAAAACGCCGTCTTTGTGAACAAACAAAAAATTCATTGTGAGCAATGCTGCCGTGCGGAAGTGGAAACATCTTTCAAAATTTGTGTATTTTACCTTGCTCGGCGTTTTCATTGATTTCACTATGGTAAAAAGTTGTTCCTTTTTTCAAACACCAATTGCAATGGTCTTGTTATTCTTTCACTTGCCAGCCCGGTCGTAAACACTTCCATAGACGAACTAAAACTCCTGTAAGTTATACGGATTACGGCTTCGTTCGGTCTCTTAAGCTCCATCTCAATCAAGAGCTGCCCTGATTTAAGGCCTACTTCTAGCTGTGCAGAGGGATAGTGTCAGTGCACTTTACCCACACGACGGAAGTAACAATGAAATGGAAAGATGACACTAAAACGCTGCTATATTTTCCCTCTCTCTCTTGTCGTTAGTTCTTTTCAATTTGGCTGTAATTGGGTGTTCTACTACGAAGAGAATGGCGGAATCGAATGAGAAAACGGCGCAAGGCTAACCAGATCAGATAGATCCGCTTGGCTACCTACAGGTACGACTAGTGTCCGGCGGGTCTCGTCATTGGTAGCTGGGCCCCGTCGTCGTACCCATAGCCCATCATTTCCAGTGAGGAGATCGCGTTCTTACAGGAACATATGTTCAAGTTCAGAGTTACAAGAGAGAGAGAGAGAGAGATTTTCGTACAAAGTCTTCGGCTATTATAGTCCCGCGTCCGCTAGCATTGCGGCACTATAGGGAAGCGGTGACAGCAGCTCTCGCTAATCGGTGTCTTGCTATCTCAGTTCTCCGCCTTCAGAAAGGGAGAAGTGGGCACTCGAAACATCCGATGGGGAGCATGGTCGAGATCGATGTCCAGTGAGACACAACTGCACCATACGATGCCAACGTACGAGTCCCACGCTCGGCGATCCCGAGAACTCCATCGAAGAGGTTGAATCCGGGGGATTCGGGGTGGGGTCGTTGACCTCGGAGCAGATGACAGCCACTGTCTCGAGCACCTTTAAACGCTTATGCCTGCGTGCAGGTGAAACACCTGGTTCGATGGTATCCTCTCCAGCGGCTCCGTCCCACTTTGAGGCCGCCTCGCAAGCAGGGTGATCGCGATTCCCCTACCGGGCTTCTGCGTAAAGCAGGAAGGCAAGCCGCCTTGCTCGCCCGACCACAGTGCATAAGCTCCTTCCAGGGCTCAGCACACCTGTCCAAGCGCCGATCCCTGGGGGAAAGCTTTCTGGCCGACAGGTCCATGCACAATGGCGTCTGCCATGATGAATTTCAGGGCCATACGTACCACTACATAGTAGGCCGGGCTAATGGTAGGCAGAAAGACAAGAAAAGAAAGGAGGTGGAGGAAGGGAAGGAATGAAAGGCAGGGAGGTCCGGTTTGCTACCATCCACTGGAGGGAAGGGATGAAGGGATTAAAAGAAAAAAAGGAAGAGGGTACATATGCGCCTGTCCATTGCACGCCTACAAGCGGTCGCTTAAACCGGTCGATTTAAAAAAAAAAAAAAAACATTAGCAACGTTCGCGTCGCTTTGCTGGCCTGCGACGCGTAGGGCCACGATCCGAGGATCTTCTCTTCGGAAAACGGTCTGACAGGGGTCGATAATAGGCAAATGATCTCACCGGTAAACGGTCAGACCAGTATACATGCAAGACAAAAACCGGCTCAAAAGAAACAATGCTCTTAGTTATGTTTTCTGTACCTATGCCTATCACCGGTTTTTTACCCTGAATTTCTTTATCTATACTCGTAGTAGCTTTAGGAATGCAAAAGGGTTTCATTCATTCATTCATTCATTCATTCATTCATTCATTCATTCATTCATTCATTCATTCATTCATATTTGTTTGTTTGTTTGTTTGTTTGTTTGTTTAGGATACTATATTATAACTTGATCAGCTTCACAACTGGTCGTCTGAAGCACTCGTCAGGAATCACCTCTGTGCCACGACGTAATATCGTAATATACCGCCGCGGCTCCACGGCTTCTTTTCCTGATCGGCTGGTTTCACTTCCACAAGTATTGAGGTCCTCGCTTTGCATTTCATAATACGAAATGTATCAAGGTAAAAGCTCATTGCCTAACCCTAGAGTGGATTTCCTGAACGGCCGAACAGGGACCTGAATTGAAAACATTCATTACTCATGTTGGTTTCCAGGATACACAGACGTAGAAATTTGATGCAGCCCACCTAACGATAAATTGATGCAGCCGATCTAACAAGCATGCTTCTTTGTATGTAGGCAGGTTGGTAATAAAGTGTATTCGGGTGCAGAAGAATCTTCGCGCCGTTTTTTACAGGGGCAAGGCTGCGGGGCCGCTCCCACGTTGGACGGCAAGGCCAATAGCGCGACTTTGGCGCAGGCAGCTTTGCATTTTAGATTTTATTTTGGTTTGAATAGCATCAGGTATAACATATAGAGAGAGACGCACACAAATGTGGGAAAGGCGGGGAGGTCAACCAGAATTGAACATCCGGTCCGCTTCCCTTCATTGGGGGGAGGGAGAAGGGGAAAGAAAGAAGGGCATATATAGACAGAAAAACAGCGTAGAAGGGCATGGAAAAGAACATGGAAGAAGAGATAGCATACAAAAAACGCTTAGTCAGTGCGCTAGGTATGCGTGACTTATTAAATGCGAGTAAACTGTACTCCTATGCTCGGAACGGATATATATCAGCACTGTATGGTGCATGGTTTCGCGCTTCTGCATACTTCTTTGGCTTAGTGATTCCGTAGATACATTCAGAAAGCTCTTTTACAATAATTATGGCTCAGCTCAGGTAGCACTGCTAGCGACGATTGTTTATGACGAGCAGATACAGCAGAATGACAACTGCGACGTGTACGTGCCCTAACGGAAATAATTCAATATCAGTTGGTTGCTGCAAATTAATAGACTGTCGGCAATCACCCGACACGTTGTGACGATCGTCCACCACGACATGCAGTCTGTTTCTAGAGAATCAACTCATATTGACTACACTGATGTTAACAGCTACCTGAAATATCCCGGAAAACTTCAGCATTTAATAAGGTACATATACACAATAAGCGACTTTGTTTCAGGCAAAATACGTTCATTTATTTGTATTTATTTACTTATCAAATAATGCAGAGACGCAGTCCAGTCCAAGCAGGGAGGGTCACAAATGGTACAGTGAATACGTTTGGCAAAAGAAAACAATACTAATGCAGGGTTAGGATGAATAATTAGGCAAAGCAAAGCAAGGCAAAACAATAATAATACAAAATTACGATGTCGATTCAATTATACATTCCATTCGGTTTGTAGTACGAGGAAAGAAATACTTCAATAAGTTCGTTCTTGCGAAGTAAGATGTCAGTCTACGTTGTCTCATGTCTACTTTGTTGTGTAGTTCTGAGTACTAGCTGCACTCTAAGAAAAAAAAAAGAGTATGCGTGACTCTTTTCGGAGAGTTCTGACTTGCCACGTATAGGACTCTCTTTAAATAGTCACGGTGGCTCTCTTGGTGGGTCAGGGTCGGCTCGCTCTAGGAGAGTCCCCTGACCCTCTAGGAAGAGTGGAAAGACTATCATCCGGAGGATCACGTTACCACTTATAGGGAGTCAGACGACTCTTGCCGGTAACACTCCTACGGGGGTCAAGTGAGCCACACCGAAGCGTGAAGGGACTCCACAAGTATTTTAAGCTACTCCTTTGACCCTTGCTCTACTTTTGCGCGACTTACTGTTGAAAAATAGTGGAGTATTCATTTTAAGCAAGTGCAATAATACTTGCCGTTCTGACCAGCGACTGCAAAAAAAAAAAGAATAGTTCAATTTTAGCATTATTTTAATTAAAACTCATCAAACAACACATATTTTCTAGCAAGTTATATAGAAAGCGCGAAAAGATGGTCAGTGATTTTCCAATTAAGAAGTGAGGTATTTCCTCATTTACATGCTTGTATGAGTATAGCCAACTTAAAATGTGTGACTGTGATGTGCCCAATGTCATATGGTGCTAAATAAACAGCAGAAATTGGCATCATGTTTCCATATTTATTCTTATGATTAAGAATAAATCAAGAAGTGGTGGACGGCTGGAGACATCAGACTGTGTGGCTTGCTAGGTTCTCGCTCCTGTTCAGCGTGAGCACCATGAAAAAACGGTATCTGAAAATAAGAACGTGATATTATGATGAGAAAATGAAATTGCAGTAAAGGTTGCGAAACCTTTACTATAATATAATAATAAGTGGTTCACACAGGACATAATATACTTTACTATATATAATAAGTGGTTCACACAGACATAATTAAAGGCTAACAACAAAACAACAAATGCAAAACAGGCATGGTCAGGAACCAGTTTGTTGACGTCGAGATCAGGCATGTCATATGCTAGAATTACCGCACATAGCTCCCACAATCACGCACACTCACTCGATTCTGTAATAACGCCCAACGTCATCGCAGTGTATGCAAATCACGAAACAGCAAACAGAAACGAGGGAAGAGTGCACGGCCGCGGCCGCACCAACGCGCGCCGTCGAAAGTCTAAAGCTTTTTCACTTTACCGGTGAAGCGTGTCTAACTTGAATGACTACCGCGTACGTTCTGGAAGCACCGTACTATATCTGCACCTCAAAACTACCGTCTTTAAGCCAATAAAGACCATTATATATAGTGCGTCTGAGCGTTCTGTACACAGGCATTTTTTTTTTTTCACGTTCCCACGCGCCGAAGCACGCTACACACTCAAGGTCGATGGAAATGTTATTGAAGTAGACTAAAGTGCATCTCAAAACGACATCTTGCACATTCAGTAGCGCATGACACAACGAGCGATCAGCAAAAAATGACCCTTGATAATTGTTTGCATCGCTCACTATAAGGGAGCTTGCACAGCAACGCGCATAGCGGTGGCAAACTCGTTAACTGACAACTTTAGTTGGGCCTCCGCAACAGCCCTGCGGACACAGGCTGCTGTTGGAAATGGCTGGCAGATAACTTCCGCAGAGCTGCTGCAGACGCCCAGCTAAAGCTGTATAATTAGTGCCTACGAAAGCAGTACACTCACCGTAACTGGCGCCCCGTTGTTCCTGTCCGCAGCTCCAGGACTATTCCGTCCTCCAAGCGTCACCGCGTCACTTCGTGCACGGAGCCGGCGTCAACACCAACACCACCGAAGACGCGCATGAACAGACACAACCCGCGCAACCAACACGCAACACTTTCCAATAGACGAGGAGACAGGAAAACAGAAGCGGCACGCCACCCCGGCGCCGTTGTGGCGCGTTGCCTCGCCTCCGTCGTCAAGCCAACGCGCCACCACGGCGCCAAAGGGCAAGCGCGCGATATGTATGGCGTATACGGCGGCGCCGCCAATCGAAACGCGCTTCAGGAGAGTCCCGTGACTCCAGTCGAATTGCGAACTCTCTTTCTCTGCCTGTACCTTCCAAAAGGGGCCAAATGGACACCCGAGAGAGTCACGCGGCCGTGAACCTCTTTTGACTTTTTTTTTTTAGAGTGTGCAAGAGATATAAATCGGTCTACGGATAAATGATTAGTGTAAAGCAGATTAAGGAATTATAACCTCTGCTTCTGTCTTCTACGCTGGGTGGCTCGGGGCTTATAATTTTCGTAAGTTCGGGGGGTGGGGGGGACTGGGATCTTGAAAATTTGTTAAATATAAATCTGAGTTGTCGAAAACTTAGCTTTTATGTGGCGCACGCGAGCGATGTTGGTTTTCTGCACAGCGCGGCGAATAATCAATCGATGAATTCATGTACTATACCTCGAAAGATAATGAGTAATCTACTTTGTACGAGGGTAAAGCTTATACTTTT
Source organism: Rhipicephalus sanguineus (assembly GCF_013339695.2). Lineage (NCBI taxonomy): Eukaryota > Metazoa > Arthropoda > Arachnida > Ixodida > Ixodidae > Rhipicephalus > Rhipicephalus sanguineus. Next base: position 204,951,731 of record NC_051178.1, on the reverse strand, counting down.
TAACAAAGAATTCAAAACTGGAGTGTTTAGGTCATTCTAAAATAATGTGCATTCCCTACTTCTCTGAGCAAACGGAGCAGTAATGAGTGTGTCTTTCCTGCTAAGCAATAAATTAAGGTGTGATAGTGCGTGTTTTATTTTGGTCAGATTTTTTTTTTTAATTTGTCTACTACAAAAAGCGGACTACTGTCTGTCTTGATTTTTCTACTGAATACTTATTTCATTTTTTCTCAAAGGAAAAAGAAGCCGTGATTAAGATGAATAGTCCTGACAATTTTTCACCCCCAATAAAAATAGCTGTCGTTGGTATTAAGAAAACAATTTGTATGACTTAATGTTCACTGCTTGTGTCGAGGTAAACAAATAACTGAGCAAGGATAACTATATTTTAGGGCAGACAGCAATTAGAACAGTACATGTGATAAAAAACTAAATGTAAATAACACGAAATGCAAGAGTGCATAGAAATGCAGGATTTATAAAAAATGGTAAGCTATAATAATCCAACGAGAACAGCTGCTGACATGTATTTAAAAGCAAGTGGGTCTTACAGTCAACTTTCTGTCTCTCATAATGAATAGGACCTTTTGAGATTGCCTAGCGGTGCTTATAGAGAATGCAGCATGGCAATGGTTTTGAATAAATGCATTGTAACAAGTGAACAAAATGTACAGAATTTCATGTATTTATTCTTATATTTAGGACACAAAGGCATTGAGAGCGAGTGAACTAGTCTACATTATATCCCCGAATAACACACAACGTTTTTTTTTTCTAGTGCGGTCAAGACTTCTGATGAGGGATAGAACATGTGGGGCCCAAAATCATCATGCAATGGTAAAGTTTAGAATTGAAAACCGCGTAGTAAATGTTTATATGGGTAGTAACTGTGCAGTTATTTACAAACAAGCCACTCCCTTCCTCAAGGTCACCAAATACAGGACCATGAATGCCACTGAAAGGCGCACTATAAATATGAAGGTTGAATTTCAGTTTCCGATTTCCGACAGCTCTGCAATCGAAGGGCTCTTTGTGACCGGCCATCGTTTCTACTTTGTTGGCTATAACGGCTGTTGGCGATAAATATAGCCAGCCTTCAGTGTCTAACCACCAGAAACAATAGCATAAAAATAAAAAATGGTGCTGCGCTGCTTCGCTGGTCGTCTAAATCGTTAGATTTACCTCGCGTGGGCTTTTGACTTCACTTGCGCGACTGTAGTGAAAGTCGTAAATTTTGAGCACTGAGCACAGAATGGCTTTACGCCACCATGAAAGGGAAAGCTAAAGGACACATTTGACACAGCTCCAGCTTCGGTAGTGTTGCATCGAAGAAACGAAAATCGATGACAGCAAATCGACAAACATCACTTCTTTTTTTTTGTTTTTAATCTGCCAAGAACACCATTCGGAAGCCGTGTAACCCGAACAATAATATTTCACGTCGCTTCAAGAACATTCTTTAAATACCGTAGACTGTTTTGTCGGATCATTACTTCGTGTCACTGCTGTTGAACAAAGGATGCAGTGAACACAGTAGCACGCGAGATTAATGGGGCAGGGTAGATCAATCCACTATTTTTGGAGCTATTTTTAGCCTTGCGGACATACTAGACACGAAAGAAGTGGGCTACAGAGAAGTGAGCTTTCGATACAGAAAGGGGTGGCGAGAAGATATGTCGCATATGTGGAGTATATAGTACGTAGCGGCTAAGCACACTTAGGTTGCTGGTGTTTAAGTGCAACGCTGCTGTAAAACACGACCATTTGGCACCCGAAGACATGGAGAATGCTACGAACGCACTCTTGTTAATGTAAGTACGCAAAATTATTACGGTTTCTGGTAACTATAAATTCGAGCTAACAGTTTCAAATACCTTCGAAACTCCCCAGCAAGGGCTTCTATCTTACACAGAATTGTTTGGAAGGGTTTCGATTCAAGTAAAACACACTGAAGCGGCGCAAAATAGACTGCATATTATGTACAGCTACTTCTACTTATTCCCTCCAAATGGCAATCTTTCCAATAGGAACGACACTCTTTGCCGTTTGTTGAAAGTGGCGCCGCGATCAAAGCACAGTAAAACACACGTTGCACACGCAACGATATAGATTGGCGGTTGTGACGTTCTGCTGCTGAGTAAAAGCTGGCTAGGTCAATAATTGCCGATATCGGCGGCCACGCTAAGGTTTACGTAAATTTAATTGGCTTACATATTGCTGAAAGAACCACGCTTCGGGAAAAACAAATGAGATTCATTGAAAAGAAAGGAAACCGCCTTTGTGAACAAATTTCAGTCGAAGCCAGGCAGCCAGGTACTCCCTGCATGCCTCGGAAATAATAAGGTGGTATCAGCCGTGTACAAAATACTGTTGCAACAATTTGTATGAAAGCCAGTGTCTTGCGTGGCATGATCGGGATATTCGTTTCAGATGCGCTTTTCTAACCTGAGACGCTATTTCACCGGAATTCCAGGGGTTAAAATACTGCTCATCACCTTCTAGCTTGGTCACCTTTTTATTGAATTTATAGGTTTGCAAAATGAACTGCATTCATTCATTCCGCTCCTGGCAGGCCCTACAATGAATTAAGTAAATGCTAAAATATCTTGCATGTTAGAATGCAGAACTCTCCGAACGCCATATAATTAGGTTTCACTCTGTGCAATACACTGTTGCAAGGAAGAGGCACATAACCAAAATGCGGCTAATTACGCGAGGCGCAAATATCGCCCTATCAGCGGCGGCATTCTTCATCGTCGCTAGCTGGAGTTAGTCGTATTATGCGTTCCTTTCATCGCACGAAACGTTCGGCATTGTATAAGCTTGAATACCGATGCTTGTTGATAAAGAAGGCTCTTTGATCTGAAACACAGTATCGCGTGCGCCTACATATGTGTCTGTATGTGTACGTGTGTGTGAGTGCAAGTGTATGCTGCAAGCTTCGATGAAAACTGCGAAGCTCTGATGAATGCGACACCCTTTTTTTTTCGGAGAAAGTGGCTGTGTTTGTCACTATTGATGTGTAATAAATGTAATTCTGTGCAATTTCGCATAACTGCGAGAAACGCTTGGAATGCGAAGAGGTTCATGTACTGAATGTCTCGTCGTATAATTTGATCAAGCGCGCATTTGAATCGCTACCTTCTGTATACGGTTCGTGAAAGGATGTAAATGTCACAAACCAGAAAGGAAAGCTCTCAGATATCTCTGCAATATGTATATTTGTTCCTTCAGTTTGAAAGCATGTAATACATTAGCACTAATGAAGAGACGGCTGTATATTTTATGTGCCATAATGAAAGCTAGCAATGTTAAACATGGAATAGATCATAGCTTATTTTTTCTTTATTTCTTTTCGTTAAATTGAAGTTTTATTTAGTTTCGTGTTCAGCCTGACATAAGCAAAAAACTTGACAGCCTCGCGCTGGTAGAAATGCCAGTACTTCGATCTCGTTTTGTCCTATTGAACCCTCATTGAATTCCGATACATGTAACATTGGCTATACTCAAGCTTATTTTCGGTTACTTCGATCGCGCGCACATCCTTTCCTGCAGCCTCCAAAAATGTGGTATGACTTCAATGTTTTAATATTGTAGTTCACGTACAGCCGTTCTAGCAGAAGTTAAAACTTCGAGGAAAACAACCTCAACGCCGTTTTTTGTTACGGCAACACCTGTTATAGGCTTACTCCTCTGGTCCTTTTGATTTCTGCCGGTGTCATCGATGCAGTTTCAATATTTCAAAGAAAGAAAACACAGCGTTGTGCCGCAAACAATCCTACTTTTCAGACGCTCTGGCCATCCGAAATCAGTAGATATTATTGATCTAGGAGAAGAGAGAAGAAATAGTAGAGAAGGAAATGCAGGGAGGTTAACCAGTTTAGGAAACCGGTTTGCTACCCTACACGTGGGGACAGGGTGGGGAGATATGCAGATAGAGAGGAAAGAGAGAGAGAAAGATAGCACACGACACAGCACACACAGAATCAGTCGGTCACTCTTGCGTGGTACGCGACATTTCTGTCACAGCCGCTTGTCCAGGTTCGTCTCTCTTAAAAACCTCAGCAGTGCCTTCGTCTCCTTCAGCTGCAATGTCTTCTGTTGACGACATGCAAGAATTGTTTCAAAAGACATTTGTCTAATGTCAAGGTGTGCTAGAACGGACGCCAGTGACTGTCTCTGAACATTATATATCGGACAGTCGCACAGGACGTGGTGTAGCGTCTCCTCGCAACGACAGGCATCCAGGAGAAGCCTATTGTGCCAGCAGCTCTAATACTCGTTCAACGCCCACTCAACAGAAGTGTACTGTATAGTGATAGCGTGGGCGCCTACGTATTTCAATACATTGCCTGCATGTGTGCATTTTTTGTCTTGTTTTATTTTATCTCACTCTCTCTCTCTGTCCTCTTTCCGACCTCTATTTCCCCACCCCTGTGCAGGGTAGCAAACCGGTTATTACTACCAGGTTAACCTCACTACCTCTTGCTTTTCATCTATTTCTCTATCTCTCTCTCTCTTGGCTCGCGTGTTCTCAGGAGCCTCGACTACCGATCGGCAGCGTTTTCTGACCATGCTGAAAGTGTTGCAGGGCCCCTTTAAATTCAACTGACTACGTGAGCCAGATACTCAAGCACTGGCAGTGAAGCTCCTATGCCCGCATAAGAGAAACCTGCTTTTACGGTATCGACAGAAACATTTTCTTGCCAGCCAGTAAATGCGCGGTCTGAGAAAAAAAGGCCTATACAATACACGTTGCCCCGTGAAATCGTTAGGAAACTTGCAGCTGTCACTGTAAGCCCTCTGCACTTAACCTCGCTCTGTCGCCGCCTATAGACCTACTCCATGTTTGTAAACAGCGGTAGGCGCCGTCGACATACTGAGGCGCTTGTAGCGACGTCGCGGCGCGTAGGTTCCGCCCAGCCCAAAGCTCGCCACCGCCCTCTATGATCACGTGACAACTGGCACAGCAGCTGCAAAGCTGCCTCCGAGCACCGCGCGTCGGGGCGCCTCCCGCGTGTTACAAGGGACGGCCGGGCGTCCGCGACACAGGAAGTTTTCGTGGCCCCAACAAGGACTCTGAAATAAATATATAAAAACTATGTTGACGTGCAACTCTACCTATGATGACCTCACCATAACATCAGGTATCTTGACGCCACGAATGTGACTGATTCGCGAAATGCCATCGACACTGCTGTAGTACACTTGTACGTATTAATTTGGTAACTAATGCAAGAACGGGCGTCTTAGCCCCGCAAGACGCTCTCTGCTACCGTATGAAAATGCGCGGAGTATAACATTACGAACAGATCCATAATCGTTACGGTAAATCCTCGCACATAAACAAATTTGCCGGGTAAGTTACTCATTCAAAAGTGAAAGGCGATCTCGGTGACGCTTTAATCGGCGATACAGCTGCGATAACGTATTAAACAATTACTACATGTCATGGACAAGGCTGCTACATATCTGTCAGGTTCACAAACCGCGGGTCGCGGCTCTGCCCGTAGGCTGATTCGAAACAGCGGAGGCCTACAGCCCGTAAACAGACTCGGAACATTTCGCGCTTGCAGTTCGCCTGTGGAGTGTGACAGACATGGAAATGTCTTAATGTGTATCGCAGCCAGAACAGTCGTGTCCATTGCACTTAATTGTGTTGTGTGTGTCATCGCAGCCGCATAAAATTTGGAAAAGTGTAGCCGAAATCGTGCTTTCGATCGCTGCTGCGTTAATGAACCGAGCCATGACTTTAGTTCACGCGAATACTACAAAATCCTTTTGACACCTCTGACTTCCACATTTTTCAATCGTGATGAATTCTCCGCATATTACAAAGCTACCACCGCTTATGTAGGTAGACATGCTTCCAATGGCTCCACAGAAGCTTAAATGCCAAAAAATGTGGTGCGGGATGTAATAATGACCCACTTTTGACAAAGCTAATCGTTTTCGTTAGGTAAAACGAGCCGCGCAAACCGCTCAATTTTTATCACATAACCGATGAGCCGGTGTCGCAGACGAGTTCTCATGTTTAGCAGCTGCGGCCAATTTCTTGCGACGGTGTTCGTAAAAAGAAAGCGGACAGAAGTTTATTCCGCCTCTTCTGTGCCTTTCTGCGTAAGTAACCGCAACATATCTCGTCGGTAGACCGTTTTTTCTTCGTTGCACGACGGCACACAGCGCACGCACCAGCGAAAACACGGCAGCAACTGCGGTAGGCACAGCGGCTTTTGCCTACCGTGCGAAACTAAACGCCCGACGACAGCGCCACCGCATTTTCGTGACGTATGTCGGTGGAATTCGTCTATACCGAATACGAAACACAGCTGCGAAAAAGACCAAAGAAGAAACGCCAGGCCTGCGCTGAAACCGCAGCACAGTCACAGCGAAAGCTGGAAGAGTGGCGTTTCTAGAGCCCGTTGTATCCTCTCTTGGGGCTACTAATACAAGTACACTAGCATTGTACCCACTACGCTATAAATCATTGTAACTTTTGAGAAGTAGGGCAGCAGGCACTGTGCCATTTTTCGTCATTCTAGGGACAGCCGTGGTACCTTCTAAAGGCATGTAAGGCATTATGCGCACTTTGTTGATGCTGTGCCTGATGACGATGAAGAATTATGGCGGAGCCCTTTGTAATGGGTTGGAAGCATTCAACAACCTACTCGTTGCACAATTCACATTGTGTGACGCCTGGTTACAGAATTCGCGTTGTGCGACGCTTGGTGCTTATTTACTCTTCTACCACGCTATATCGCATGTGTTAATGTGGTTCCTTCCCGACATGAAGCCTGTATAGACTTTTTTGCAAAGCAGTTTCAAGCACCGGCGTGGCTCACAGGTTGAATACTGGACTCCCACGTAGAGGGCCCAGGTTCGAACCTCGTTCCATTCTGGAATTCTTTTCTTATTTCGTTTTTTTTTTTTTCTTATTTCGAGCGATAGTGGTTACGGACACCGGCGGTGGTGGCGGAAAACTACGGCGCCGAAAACGGCCGCTGAAATGATTTCATAACAGCTTTCGCTGTAAAATAGGGTGACTTCACCGCAGACCCACGTTGGAAGAAAACAAGTTGTCATTCAGTAGTGCAAGGCCTTAGCAGCATTCAAAGGGGAAATCCTTTTACCTTTAAATGTTACGTAACCGCAACCTTAATTTTAGTATTCATGAGAAGTTTTATTACGCGTAAAGTTTCCCTAACTGAACAATACAGCTCTCACATGAGTACGTGAAATTTAAATGCTCAGCTAGTTGGGTGCGTTGGTTGAGCATTGCCGGTGTGTAAATGCGCTCAATAATGTGGCAATAAAGAGGACGCGACATACCAAAAAGTCATTCGGAGCTATAGTTAAGCTTCAAACAGGTAAACGCGCTCAGTAGGTGTGTACAAAAATAAGAACGACTGCAAAACAGCGCGAAAAACGAAGACACAGGAATAACAGACAACACCAAGCGCTGTTCTTCTGTTCTTCCCGTGTCTTCGTTTTTCGCGCTGTTTTGCGGCAATGCAACCATACCAGCAAACTCATTGCCAGTCTCTTTTAAAAGAACGAGACATATGTTGCATCGCTACAAAGTACGAGCCTAGAAGTGTCGCAGTTATAGACACAGCAGCAACATATGAACAGATAACAACGACGTATTCACTAGAAAACCCACATTACAATGACATCATTCGTTGTGGTCAACGCAGATGCGGTACGGCATAGCGGCGGTGTTCCAGGACAAGTCGTCCTGCAAGACGCTACCGGCGAACGCCGGCAGGGGCACGCGAATCAGCAAGCCCCTGCGCGGCGTGATTACGGAACGAGAGGCTGCGCTGGGCATTTTGAGCCGCGAGGTGAAGCTGCTGCAGGGAGGAGCGGGACCATCTGCAGGAACTGCTGCAGCACTCGCTTCAGGCGTGGTACCGCAGCACGCTGCCCACGTCGCCAAGGGCCTCCAGGAGCAGATCGAAGCGCTGAAGGCCGAGAATCAGAGGCTGCTGGACAGCTATAACGCCGAAAGGGTGAGTACTGGTAACGTCTTTGCGTGTAGATATCTTGATCGCAATTAGAACAGTGCAAAACGATCAAAGAGGCCAGCGCGTTTTGAAGAGAGAGCGACAGGGCGAAGTGTTTTTAATTCAAAAATGGTTCCTCAGGTGGGCTAGTTGGTTCATGAACAGCGCAAAAAACGCGGCGCAAGAACACAGCGCTGCAATTTTTTTTTTGAAAAGGCAGATATATAGCTATATAGACTGCCTACATATGCTCTGCCTTTTTAATAAAAAACCAGTTGATAGCGCTGTGCCCTGTGCGTTCACTGTCCCGGTTTTTGCGCTGTTTTACCACAATGTTTTTACTTCAATTTGGAGGTATTCCACGGGGAGCTAACTATAGCATCACTTTTTTCCTGTTTTCTTTTCTTTTTTTTAAACTTTTCTTTTCTTTTTGGTAATATCTGTTTTCTATTATCCCTTATTCTCCTTACGCCTTTCCCCTTTCCCAGCACAGAGTAGCCAGCCGGTCTGAGACTGGCTAAACTCCCTGTCCTTCCACCTCCTCCTCGTCCTTAGCGTTTTTTTTTTTTTTGGCAATTAAATAGCACTGAAGAGTAAATAAAAGCTATAGGAAAATATTGCATATACCAACCACTAGCGCTCGTTTCATGTGTACCTTCCTTGTGCCAAGTAACTTTTTATCTTTTTAGCAACCACTAGGTACAGGCACACAGGTTTTTTCTTTTTTTTTTGTTATTGCTATTTATTAAGCACATTCCTGTCTGTCACTGAGGGAAATGGATGAACCGCGACCACGGTGCTATAACATGATAAAAGACACTCCTCGCCCCCCACTTATAACGTCATACGCAGTGGCCTGCAACTTCGGCATATAAATAAAAAGGCACACGTTGCAGCGAGACATGCTGTTTCGATTTCAAAACCTAATTTGTCGTCGTCATCTTTATCCCCACAAGACCCAGTGTCCCAACGTCGTGGACAGCTGCTATTCCTTTTTAAAAGTCGAAGCAGGGTCGATAAACTCATATACTCTGCTGTAATATAACCTTTTGAAGCAGGTCACGCAAGTGTGTCAAGTACTTATTATAGTTGCTGCCGGTATTTCGAAGAGACTCACACTTTGCCTGAAAAGTATAAGGGACGGATGAATATAAATGTGCCGTGCATTGCGAATGTCACCATACTACGGGGCAATGAGACTGACAACTCTGAGCGAGAAACTTGCGTGTGGTGTTAACGTCTATATAATGCCGAAGCAAAAAAAAAAAAGAAAGAAAACGAGCTTGTCTTAAAACGCAGGCAGCATTTTTTCATTTTGTTTGGAAGAGACAGCTTGATAATATCATCTGGCTTAAAGTTTGTAATTTCTCAACAATATTCTTAGACTGACGGGGCTGAATTGAGAGAATTTGCTTAGGAAAGATCAGTTCGCTCAAGAAATTTCTAACGCTTCGTCAAACGCGTGTTCTAACGCTTGTCTAGGAAGCAAATGTCTGAAAAGGAAAAAAAAACACAATGACAGCATGATAGTGGGTACCGGTTTTAATGTTTTAATGTAACACACTGGTTTTAATGTACTTGCTAACATTAGAGATAATATAGACGTTGCTTCCGTTTACCCTGACAAGAATATTCATTGTATCTATCAACAAATTGCTCCAAATAGTGTTGAAGAAGCGCACACTGATGATATTCTTGAAAAGGCCTTCTTTGTTTCCAAGCTTGGATCTTTCAAAGGAGTAACGCATTGTAGCGTCAGCTAAATGCAAGCGAACTAAATCTGAAACGTGCAATGGCTGAGGCAATTTGCAAACGTCCCCACCCTCAAACGAAAGAGCGGTCCTTGAGATTTTATGAGGAAATTGCACCAGCTCGACATAAAAGCGGAGCCATCTGCGCAGACCTATAACGTGGGACGAAGTTGCAAAATGCACTTCGCTAAAGGTTTTACGACTAGGATGTGTAAACGAATAAGAATGTGGCTCCAGAGGGCGCTGTGTACGTGAATGCTGAAATGCGATGCCACGGGTACATTTCAAAGACCACACTCTGCAAAGAAAAGACAACGGCTTTTTGGGTGTTGCTCTTCAGTAGTACTCAGGAAAGTACGCCCAGCTAAATAAAAAGACGGTGCCTTCAAAACACGGGGCTTTCATCCAGAGCGGGTTCTTAAAAGAGTTCGTGAGTGTTCGGATATAATTTGCCCTGATCTCTTGTTTACAAGGAATGTATACAAGTGCAGCTTTTTTTTTGCTGTCTTTTATTACCATAAGCGGAATCATAAGTGAAGCTAATGTACAATGGCATAGCATATATATTGTTGCGAATATATTTAGGAACATGGCCGCTACAATGTATTTAAGGCGTTGGCAGGGTTCATTCACATAGCCTCTACATCTTTTTTTGCTTGTCAGTATAAAAAATAAGAGGACGAGATGAGTACACGGGACTGGTCCCGTACTCGTTCCCTTCGCGCTACTCTATTTTCCTCTCCAGTCACGAACCAGTTCACTCAACGAAACGTTTTATTGGGCCTTAATAAAGTTGAAGAGACATAGAAAAATTTCGTATAAGTGAACTAAACTCCTTCTCAGCTTCAAGTGCCATTATAGTGATGGCTGCGCCCAGTCTACGCTTTTTTTATCTTTTTTCATTGCGTTATGCTTACGTGGCAAAGCCTTAGCTTATTTTTTAAGCCTGAACGCTCTTATACTTTCTCAATGCAAAAACAAATCGCAAAAAAGTCACTGCCGAAAAGGTTTTTTGGCAGCGACTTCTGCAGAAACTGAGGGGAGTCTCTCGCACAGCGAAAGCGTCTGTTGTGTTCGTGCAGCACAAGCAATCTTTTTATAACATAGAGTGAACACCGTCATGAGGAACTTTATAAACATCCGCACTTTTGCATCGAGCCTCTTGTGTATTTCTTTCATTTATGACACTGTGTTGAAATCATCAGGATGCTTTGCTTTCTTCTTACCTTTAGCATATATAACATACAGCGGCAGTTAATGAGAAATTGCTCGAAACGCGGGAAACCTACCGAGGCGAGAAATTATTCGCTTTCAGGGCTCGCGATCGCGAAGAAGCTTGAATGGCCATATAAAGATAAGCGCAGTCTTGCTGCGTGTAAATAATTAGAATGAATTTAACATTGTCGAAGGTATAATTGCTCCGAAGGACGTTTACGGTGCATGAAGCAATACACTCGGTCAAAAACATTATCGCTGAACGCCTGCACCAATGTGAAAACTGCACTAGTGAAAATGGTCCCTGTTCAATTAACGATTAGTTAGATTCGTACTCGGTTGCTAGTGGATTTGTAAGATGCTGCCCATTTCTTAAATTTCTGGATAATGTGCGATGAATCTGTGACAGCAGTGCTTTTATGATAGTACATTGGGCAATAGTTATTCACTTGAAAAAGAAACAGCTGAGTCCACATCCCCATCGCCTTGATGTCTTAGCTATCTCTCAATTCCCCAGCCGAGAGCCAGACCACTGATGTCATGTAGGTCGGAGGAGCTCCGGCCTCAGTGACTGATTGTACCCCTTTGTACGTGTAGTGCTCTCCTTCTCTCTCTCTTCCTCTTTGCATTCCCCATTCTCTTATCCCCAGTGAAGGGTAGCAAACCCGGACGCTCGTCTGGTTAACCTCCCTGCCTTTCCTCTTCTCGCTTTCTCTCTCTCTCTCTCTCGGTAGCCTTGTAAGTAAGCTCCTTCTCAGACTTCTGCGTTTAATTTTTTGTAATCTGAGGATACTCACATGGAGTATCTTGAACAAAATATTTTTATGTCGCAATATTTCAGGATGTTTGCTCCAACCATTCATAATTACAGGCTTTTAGGAGTCTGTCTTGCGATGGTTCGGAAAGTGAAACGGCTCGCTTTCCCCTCGCGTGATTGCGCAGGATCCGCTTGCAGAGGCAAAGGGGTGATCTTTAGTGATTACCTATGCAAAAGAGTCCCAAGCAAAACCACAAACTTGAATGCTTCCCAAAAGTTGAATCCGAAAGTGAGCTTGGATATTGACGATAACCTGTCAGGTTTGACAACATTAGCAATATTGAGCATTTTCTGTACCCTCCTTTTTCGGTCTAATTTCTCCTTCAAGGAGCTCAAGATGTATTGTTGACTTTGTAAAATTTTAGCTAAAGATATCTCGGTTGCAGAAAATTATAGGATTCGTCTTTAAGCGGAAAATCAACCGTTCAGCTCAAGTTACCGGCAATTCTTTATCGCATTTAAACTTTTTTCTGTGTGTGTAATGAGAGGAATCTCGCACGTGAAATGTCTTCCTCAACTATGGCGAGTAATTGCTGTAAAAAAAAAATGTGCATTGTTGGCGGTAAGTTGCCCATAGCGGGTCTCTGTGTTTTGCGGTAGGTGCACAATAAGTGATGAGGAAAATGGCACCGCTCGATGTTGGATTACAGTGAGAACTTGCGGGAGACATTCATCACTGCTGAACCTTTCACGGCCTGTCACTGAGCCGTGCCAACCATGTGCTCATCACTACTGTATACCGCGGAAAATGGGCGCAGAAGGTGCCATACCTCCTAAATCAGTATCATACACCTTTAAAAACACGGCGCCAATGCATGACGGGATGCTGGTCTTACCAAGCAGCCTTTCCTCTCAACAAGGGTAGCTCACTACTTATCCTTACAATGTAACATGCATGACGAAGGAACAGGATCAACAACCTTAAAGGGACACTAGAGAGAAAACCAATTTTTCTCGCATTAGTAAATTACTCTTTCAGAATACAAAAATCACCACTCTTGCCGCGAGAGACGCATGGTAAGCGAGAAAACGTGAAAAAAAGAAAATGCGGATGTAAGACCCCGCACCGATCGGCGCGACGTCATAGATTTCGACAGCGTCTACTATAGTGCCTACGTATTTCCTGATCGGCAACTATGAAGTCAGTTGCCTTCTGAGGGGGCCAGAGACCAAGTTTCAGAAGGAAATAAGGAAGAAACAAGTGGAAACACAGGGAGGTTAGCCAGTTCTTAGACCGGCTGGCTCCCCCTGTGCGGGGGAAGGGGTAGGGGGAATAAAGATGAGAGAAAGAAGATGTTACAAAGAAGAGAAGAGCAAGAAAAAGAAAAAAAAAAGGAGAAGGAGAATACGACTGCTCAAAATCTGTCTCTCAGATAAGTTGTCCGCAAGAAACGCAGTAATGCCTTCAAAGTCGTCTGTGCTGAGGACTGACCCGGCCAGGGTCCCAGCACCCCTTTTTTCCGACAAAGAGCGATTATCAAGTGTATCCAGCGCATCGGAAAGTTCTTGTCTTTGCTCACTGAAACGGGGACACTCACTTAGAAGATGGGTGATCGTTTTCTTAGTAGCTGCAGTTATTACGCGTGGTGTTGTTGCCCATTCCAATCAGAAAGGAGCGTATAGACATTCGTGAAGGCCGTGTCAAGCCACGGGCGTCACAGAAGCGTCTCCTCAGCTCGAGATATTCCTAACGGAAGACGGAGCTGGAGATTGGGGCCCAAGCTGTGTAGACGAGCGTTGGTGAATTCCGCCGAGTTCCACTCTGCAAGTGTGAGTCACGTGCCAACGAACGAAACCTTGTAGCTGCGTCGGTTCTGGCGAACGCTATAGCTGTGGAGTGGCCACCGTCATGTGCAGATCTGGCGGCCTCATCTGCGCGGTCATTACCGTACACAGGGTGTTTCAGCTAAAAAGCACCAAGTATTAAATATTAACCAGAGGCGCAACGCGTCTCCAATTAGCGCAGTATTTTTCTGAGCCACATGCATAGAGCACGTCACAATATTTTTCCAATCTGCCAAGCTCGGCAATTAACGAAGATTGCTTAATGAAATTTCTAAATAGTAACTGTCGAGAGAAGTTTTTAATACAAAAGTTGTAGCGCTTGTTCAGGAAAATCGAATTTTTCAGTCTATGTTAAGATAACTCCCCTGCTAGAGTGTACTAGAAAAGGGGAGTGCCCGGAACGAGCTTCGAAAAGTGAAGCCCAAACAGGGTCAATCCGCTTGCGGCGCTGCGATTGGTAGTCTGCAATGTGTCGTCGTTTAAGAGTTGCGCGCGTCTCCGCCGAAGTAGTGCAGGGGTAGAATGGCCGCTTCCCACTCAAAAGGCCCGGGTTCGAATCGCAGCTGTGGATAGTGGGTTTTTATTCTTAGCGCCCCCTTTTATAGCTGTATTGGTTTTCCTTTGTTCCTTAAAAACTAGCTTCAGTGGCCATGTGTTGCTTCAAAAAGTAACGCAAAATGTGAAGTGAAATAGAATAAATTTGACAGTGAGCGCAGTTATTTGCAGCGCCACCGCCCGGTATTGAACGAAAACGTAAAGTATCGCCTCCGAGATTTTCGCGAATACGTAACTCGAAACGATATTTCACATTTTACGTTACTTTTTTGTAGCAACACATCGCAACAGAAGCTAGTTTTAAGAAACAAAGGAAAACCAATGCAGCTATAAAATGTTACACTAAGAATAAATACCCACCATCTACAGCTTAGATTCGAACCCGGGCCTTTTGAGTGGGAAGCGGGCATTCTACCCCTGCGCCACTTTGGCGGAGCCGCGCGCAACTCTTAAATGACGACACATTGCAGACTACCGATCGCCGCGCCACAGGCGGATTGACCCTGTTTGGGCTTCACTTTCTGTACATTGGTGCTGCGGCCGTTCCGAGCACTCCCCTGTTCTACTACACTCCACCCCTGCTTAATTTTTTCCGGCCTTTCTTTAAAGCGCGCGAATTTTTAAAAATATCACGTGACTGCCGCCAAACGCGCGGCGCTCTTAGTGCCCTCAAATGTAACTTAAACGAATTATCAAATGCTGCTTCGCGCACGCAGATCGATGAAACAGGTTATCGGTGGCTGGGATGGACGGTTAAGCGACAAAATTAGCATACCGTTCCAACGACAATAACGTAAAAAAAATCTTTCAGTAAAAAAGCGGCAGCCACAGAGAAAATGCTACATGAGACCGTAGGCAGCATTTGATGCAGCGTAGGCATTTTTTCTTTTCTTTTCGCACCAATGAAGGAACACATTGGAAGGGCCCCGGTTACAGCATGATGAAGGGCCTAGATAAAAGATTCACTCGCTCGTGGCGGCCGCTCTTTCGTAGATTATTTTTCTTTAGACGGTACGCCCCTATCATCATTTAGCGTCCATCACAGTCACCGGTAGCCTGCTCAATCGAACTTCGTGCGCGGAGCAGCCTTTAATAATTCGTTCAACTTACATTTGAGGTCACTAAAAGCGCCGCGCGTCAGCGGGCAGTCACGTGCAATTTTTATAAAAATTCGAGCGCTTTCTGGAAAAAAAATTAAGCAGGGGAGTTATCTTTGCACAGACTAAACAATTCGATGTTTCTGAACAAGTGCTACAACTTTTCTATTGAAGATTTTCTCTAGAGCTACTATTTAAAAAGTTCATTAAGCAATCTTTGTTAATTACCTAGCTTGGCTGATTGGCAACATATCCTGACGTACTCTTTATGGCTTAGAACAATACTGCGCTAATTGGAGACGCGTAGCACCTATGTTTAATATTTTTAATTCTTGGTTGTTTTTTAGCTGAAACACCCTGTATACCACAACGACCCGGTATCCACTGATACGCTATGCTGCGTTGTTTCTCGATTGCACGGTGGTGAAGAAGCCTTATATCAGCAACTAACCGCTCATTTGGTCCATAACGAAATGGCGACATAAGAAATTGAAAAGCTGTCTTGGAGTCGGAGAAGATGGACCAAGCTTGCGAAGGTTTTTCAACTATTAACTCTAGTGCTGCACGGATGGCGGCGAGTTCCGCAGCCGTCGATGATGTCAAATGCGATGTCTTGAATTTAATGGTGACGGACATCGCGGGAATGACCACTGCCCCTACTGGGCTTGCAGAGGAAACAGAACCATCCATGTAAATTTTAAGGCGTCCGCTGTGTTTCTCATGCAGGTACAATAGTGTGGCCTGTTGTAGGGCTAAATACGACAACTGTTTTCCCTTTCGGATTCCGGGAACAGTAAGAAGGGTTTCGAGTGGGTGTAGGCACCACAATAGTAACGGCGGTCTTGCTGCTTACGTGAAGTTCGAGGGAATCACTGCGCGATGTGATGCTACAGTACCGCTGAACGCAGAGAGCGACCTAGATGAGGGAAGTGAGGCGAGGTGGTGCGATGGAATCCGAGCGAAATGCCTGATGTGCATTCTTAAAGCATCGACGCGTATGCATGTAGCGATTGGATGGTCACGCGCGATGACGACAATCGCTGCTTTAGGTGCGCATCTCAGAAGGCCAAGGCATATTCTCAGTGCTTTCAGAAATTTTCGTTGAGCCAGTGTAGACGAAATACGAATAAAACATTTTGAAATCCATGACGTCATGTACGGAGATTTCGGCAAGAAATTTAAAAATGAAATTTTTCTTTTGATTTTCTCTTCTATTAATCAGCCTATGATGGTGAAGTTAACAAAATAGAGTTTTCATAGTATAATTTATCAGTCTAAGCTGATTCATTGTTTCACTTTAGTGTCCTTTTAAGCGTTGATTATCGAGCGTAGGTCGAGGCTGTCACCATATGGCACTGAAAACCAGGTTACTGCTTCTGCGCAGTTAGTACCTTCACAGATTCTTGCGTTATTTCAGAATGTTATGGCGTGAAAAATGCAAAGAAACACGACACATGAAATGAGCACCACGAGCGCCAATTTCCAACATGTTTATTGAAAAATTGTGCGTGAACCCGGTACACATTAAGTCGCGTTAACTGGGTTCTTCAAATAAACATTGATTCGTGGCTTACTAGGCATGCAATTCCCCCAGTATAAATTAGTACCAACTGCCGACAAGTTTATTTCGAAAACGGCGGGCAAATATATTCAGAATACAACCGGCAGCGCGCAATTTCTTTCTAAGGTAAACATTGCTTCTTGACTTAGTACCATGGCAGTGCGCATCATGTGTCTCCTGTATATGCAGCGCCCATTTATGCGTGGTAAGACGCAAACCAATGTTTAGCTTAGAAAGCAATTTCACGCTACTGCTTCTATTCTGGATACATTTACGTGCCGTTTTCAAAATAAACTTCTTGCAAGTTGGCGCTCGTTGTGTTCGCGGCTTCATGTCTCTTGTGTCGTCGTCTTTTTCGTGTCGTAGCATTCTTCAATAACTGTGTGCCAACAAGTCAAGACATAAGTTATACTGCAGCAAATGTTTTGGAGCGATAGTTCATTAAGTCATCGAAAGCAGGAAGGCCTAAAAAAGCCGCCTAGGTAGCGGACGGAATGAATTCGTGGTGGTGATTGTGGTGATTGTGCGAATGTTTCGTAGTCGATTATTTAAAGCCACAGAATGATCGTAACAGATCTCCCTGGTCACTGGTTGGCCGTTATATCTCTAAAAACAAAGAGCTGAACACACCAATAATTTATACTCTGGCCACATATTGCCGATAGAACGGTTAGGTTCATGTTTAATACGACAAGGAAGCCTTGCCCGGAAAGCTGGAGATTTGCTTCCGATGGCAGTGGAATAGCCCACCATGATAACAATGGTACTTAATGAGTAATTCTACCATGGCGCAGGCCAATAAATGCCGCCTTTTCGAGAAATCTCTGATTGGAGGTATTCAGGTCACTTCGGTAAGTTCTGAGTTCTACGAAGCTAATTAAACGCATAGTTTTAAGACAACGCTGAAATACTCAAAACGTGTACGTTAAAACGCTAACTCCCAACCCAACTTTGTTGGCAGGCACTTTGAATAATCCTTAACGCGGAATCTCTAGTGGGGCTTTGGGAAATCCTGAATGCAACTGTAATCCGCCAGCACGACAATTTTGCTCCGAAGGGCTGCATCGCCCGACAATTTAAGAACCGTTCCATTTGTGCCTTAAAAAAAAAACGTAGGACGCTAAATCCTTTAGTTCAGTGTTTCCAAAGAGACGCACAGGACCGCTTGATCAATACACACGTGGTATTATCGACCAACTGTGACCGCACCGAGTGACAAAGAAAGCAATGCTTCGTTGACAAAAGAATACGCGGTATTGCGTGTATTTTTGTTCTCTGCGCCTAAGGACAAACACTGCAGAATCGCTATCCTCAAACAACTTGTTGGTTGTAGCCATGTTGCTTGCTAGGAGCAACGGTAATTGGAACACATACTTTCGTCATCCGAAAACAAATGTCGACAACTTGTGCGTCTATGTCAACACAGACTTCGAAGGGAATTCTCGGATCTCTGACGCAATTTTTGCTGTACGTTATTATATAGCAAACCGTGGCTGGACAGTCGGCTTGTTTTCGCTGTGAAAATCATCACACTGACTCTGTTAGTTCTACTTCGTACCCAGCAACGCGTTACTTATTTCAGTTCGCTACCGTTGCTTTTCGCAAGCTTCAGCCATCAAACGAACAACGACTTTTTCTCTATCAATTTGTTCCACGAAATAACATGCAGTGAACCGGGAGGGTGGCGTACATTCTAATACAACAAAAGGCATCTTGGTCAAAATTTTTTATCATCGAAGGTTGTCTAAACTAAACCGATCTTCAGGATATTGAATCTCATTTATACATAGAAAAGCGAGTTTTAGAAACACGACAATATTTTTTTAGCGGAACTATTTCTTTAGCCGCAGTGGCAACCAACTGCCGCGTTGTCCTCCGGGCTCTCCTGACTTCTCAAGTTGTATTTGTTTGTAAATACCTTTGGGAACAGAATTGAAATTGCCAGTTATAGTCGATGAGCTAGTAAGAGTCTCCATTTTGTAAGACTTTACAAGATGTCATTGTTTTTTCAGTATTTAACGCAAAGTTACACTGGCGTGTCAGTAATTATCGTGCTTTAACAACGAAAACGCATTTCTTGATACAAGGTAGCAATTTCACCGACGGGCGACGCGTTGATTTGACAGTAATGACAAGGTGTTGCATTTCGCTTCGACTCCTCGGACAGTGTTTCTAAGAATACGCGGTTGAAAAATGTTGGTACTACGTAACATGCAGTATATTTATATTTACTGACACCGATAATAAATGGTTGCCAAATGCTTTTCAGACACTTCTTACCGAAAACCTCAAGGGCAGAGCTCACAGAACCAATCTTTCTTTAGTGTTTTTATTTATTTATTTATTTATTTATTTATTTATTTATTTATTTATTTATTTATTTATTCATTGCCACCAACTGGCAAGCTTCTATAATATGTCAAGCATCAGCATTGACTGAAATTTTTTCTTACCGACATTTTAGCGTAAGACGTCGTTGTGAATGCGGGCTCAGTTTCTGTTATTTGCTCGTTATAACATATTCTTCAAAAAGTATTATAATGTCCCATGTTAGTCGGATATTGCTGAATGTTGACTTGGAGGCCGTGGCTCATAACATTTTGAGAGTCGTGGAGTTATCAAAATGTACGTATTGCAAAATCTATAAGTTTCTTAATAAGTTCGATCTTGTTCGAATAAAGACGCGGAGATATAGGTTAAGCTCCGCTTAAAAGATAAGGAGTTGGGCGATTTTATGCGGTAATATAGGAGAACATGATTATTTACTAGTTGCTTAATCTTCTGTTTATTTGTTTAGACGTTACTAGCGCAAAAAGGATTGGCGTTATAGCATAACTGTACGTAATCATGAAGGCTCCTTGGCGCGGCAAGGCTAGTGCATGAACGAACGAAAAAAAATATAATCAGCGCAGCTCTGAGAGACTGTGTTCCACAGCTCTGCCCT
This sequence comes from Rhipicephalus sanguineus, assembly GCF_013339695.2. NCBI lineage: Eukaryota > Metazoa > Arthropoda > Arachnida > Ixodida > Ixodidae > Rhipicephalus > Rhipicephalus sanguineus. Next base: position 204,932,000 of record NC_051178.1, on the reverse strand, counting down.
TGAAGGTAAAATTTGGGCTATCTTTCGGGCCGAGGAAGCTGCCAGGACTCGAGAACTCCTGGCCGTCACCTAGGCGGGAAAATTTGCCCGTCCCAAAACGCACAGGACCTTTTATTAAATTTCTTTGTACGTATGTCGCACTAAGTCGCGCAAGGCTCGGTCACAGCAGAGCAGGTGGGCACGTTTCGGCTTCTCTTGTTAACCATCTGTACCGAATGCTTGAGCGCTCCTTGAGCGCGTGCCGGTTCATAATGATGATACTTTTCTATCTACGACACACGGCAAAACTCGACGATAACAGCTCTGCTCTAAGAAGAAGCAGTACGCACACACCTAATGTGTGTGCGTGTGGGGGTACATCTTGTTCTCACTGTACGTTCATGTCAGTGCTACACACAGTTCATTAAGTAGCAGTATGAGATTCTTGAACCTTGAAAATAGACAGATTTAGTTGGGCGTCCGCAACAACGTACGGACTGTTATGAAGTGGGTAGGCCCTCGGGTGCGCAGCTCGAGATACGGGGGGTCGTGGTATCCCACCGCTGCCACCACTGTTACGAATGGGGGTTTCGTGTCGAGGAAAGCCGGGAGGCTGGCGAGCCGATGATGCCGGAGATCGGACTTATCGCTGAGGAGCAGAGCAAAGAGGCCAAACGTTTATAAAACTTATAACAACGTTTATAGCAGGTAATAGCAGGTTAATAGCAGGTTATCGCAGTTTATAGCAGGTTATAGCAGGACAGAGCCTGCCAGCACGACCAAGTCGGCTGGGGCGTCTCTCTAACAACGGACCAGGCCGGTCTTAAATAGGGGACCAGTCCATTGTTGACAGGGTGGCTCTTTGGTCCCAGGTGTTGACGTTCTTCTAGTCTCCTGACCATCCGCCGGCCGCAGGTGTTGACGTTCTTCTAGTCCCCTGACCATCCGCCGGTCGCAGGTGTGGAGCAGCCTTTCCATCGTCCTCAGGAATGCTGCTTTCCGTAGCAGGGTAGCTTCGAAGAACGACTGGCGTCAATCGACGTGGCTGGCTGAAACGACTGGATTTCAGACAATGCATGCAGGGCTAAGTCCCTGCTTCCAGGTGGCAGGTGCGGGCCCTTTTCTTGGTCGCAGGGTAGACGCTGACCTCGATGCCTTGGACTTCCAACGAAGTGCAGGTGTTTATTCGCCTCCCCGTTCGGTCAGGTGCTCTGGCACAACAGGACGCAGCCTGCCAGCCATTTCCTATGGCAGGCTGCGTCCGTACGTTGTTGCGGATGCTCAACTAAATCTGTCCAATAACACGCGAAGTTTGTAACCATGAATCGGTCTTATCGCAGATATTGAACCTTTTTCGTTTTATGTGGCCTTCTTTCTTATGTTTTGACAGTTTCCAAAACGTTTATAATTCCTGACGCTGTAGTGTAGGGTAGCAGACCGGGCGCAACTTGGTTAACCTCCCTGTCTTTCCTTTGCATTTCTCTCTCTCTCTCTCTCTCTGGGCGAGAACCCCAGATGAAATCTTTGTGGTATCTTTTTGAAGTGTTACGATAAGCAAGAATTCTTTAAAAGGACTCGCATTTATCGAGAATCGCAGCGCTGCTGTGCCTATTTGTTCCCTAGATGTTCTTGCTCCTGTTTTTCTGAGCTCCAATTTTTAGAAATACTGGGAAACATGTTTACGCCGGGCAAGCGTACAAATGCTCCTTTCAGTGTGGAGGCAACCATTGGAAGTCCTTTCTAATGGTGTAGCAGAGCACGATCGCAGACACAAGAGCACCGTATGAACGTATGCTGCTGCTTTCAGATGGATAAATGCGAGCACTTGAGAGTGCTCGGAAAACGCAGGGCGCACGATGGTCTTGGAATAACCACATAGCATCGCTTCTAACGAAACTCCCGCATCATGTCATTTTTAAACCGTATCTTCGCGGCCAAACGCTGAGTACAAAATCAATTTGAAAGCATCACGCTGATAACGCTTGCCACGTTTCCATTTCATAGCATAGTCTTGAATTGAAGCACGTGCCGTCCTAAAGCTTGCATATCTTCCATTCTTTCACTATCCTTCGAGCGATGTCAGATTCCAAGCGGCGAGAGTGCTCGTGATGATTTCAAGTGCTCCCATGGATATTCCAGAATCAACATCGTACGACTATGGCCTCCGAGATCAGCTCCGGCAGCACGCCGTTGCTGGCTGCCGTTGCTCGCTGTAATAGCTAATCGCGGAGGCCCCGGTACGACCAATCCAGTGCAGCGGGTGGCAAACATCCATCATGTATTTGTCCAGTCGCGTGGGTAATGCAGCACGTAGTGAAGCGGTAAAGCGAACCGTGGACGCATAGAGACGCGGCCCTGATTTTCAGGCCTTCTTTCCTGAATCTTTCATCTTCGCTTTACTTTTTTTCTTCGAAGGCAGAAAAGATACAGAGAAGAGGGAGGGGAGGCTGTACTGCCGATCGAAGCATGGACTGCAACTGGCTCAAAGCAGCTATACGTTCAGGGATCCAAGGGCGAACGTAAAGAAAAAAAAATGGAGGAAACAGGGGATGTAGATGGAGGTGACGTAGGGCCCTAAACCTTCACAAATGGGCGCACCTTTTTCTTAACCAGCTAACACTTTCTTTCTTATAAAGAGCTGTTTTCGACTCGTTCATTTATAGCACCTTTACAAGATCCGTGTCCCCACTCTAAATGGAACCGATAAGCCGTCGCAGTTCCCGTGTTCCTTCTTATCCTCCTTTCTTTTCATGGAGGAAGGAGAAATTAGCCACGTTCTTCTCATTTGCGAAAGCTACTCTCACCTCGCACAATCGTTCAGTAGGAGGAGAAATAATTCCACGTTTACTAGCTACTAATCACCGCGCTTTGTGATGACTATTTTCCCTCGAGTTCGTGTAATGTTTAGCGCTCGGGCTGGTCTCGGCAGAGCAGTTTATTGTGCCTCTCTATTCCTAGCGGGCACTTTAGAAATGGATGGCAGTTAGACTGGGTCACGCTTCGAGCAAATAATTCTCGTTTTGCACTCTTCGCTGGAGCTTAACACAAAAAAATTTGCTTTCCATAGATATGTCCCCACGGTAATCAACTCCGTAGCTACGTTTCAGACAACTGGCAAATACTAGAAGTTATAGCACACATTTTGCATACCTGGCGAAGAGCTTAGAGGGATCGCAGATTGTGCGCAAGGAAGTGTGGCATTCTTCTAACTATTCTGTGAAAGACTTGATTAAGTGCCAGATGGTTAACTATGCTACGCCGAGAGAGATGCTCAGACGGAGCAATATCCGGCTGGTATGTCATACTTACCTCCGACTGTAGCAGCATTAGTACCGCTCTACCGCCACTACCGGCTTACATATTTATCTTCGTGAGTCGGTTTTCATGCGCTCGACAAAACAACTCACGAACATTCGGTAGACGTAGTAATCAGGAATCAGGAAGTGTCTCTAAACAAAAGTTCAGAGTCATTTTAGAGACAATGCGTTCACTGTGCTCTATAGCAAAACGACTCAGGCCCAAAGTTTGTTTTTGTTTTATAGTTACCCACATATGGTAAGGTGGACTACGCTACAGCCAGCCGTCCCAATACATAGTTAAAATGTTTCGACGGCTTCTTTCCCCATAAATACACAAGGTCCCTTTTTGTTGTTCATTCGATTCAGTTGTCTCCTTAGTGACCTTTTTAAAAAAAAAATCGCAGATGTAGAATTCTTGTTCAAGTGCATCGTAGATAACCTCCCAAGATACCCCTCGTGCAACCCTGCCTTTGCACTTAATGCGTTCTTTATTGAGGACGTGTACTTATAATAAATATTTAAAGGGACTGTCTACCGCTCGGAAAAATTTTTTTGGTTGTGGTGAAAATAAGATCGTTCGTCACATCGGCGGCAACGAGCGCGCTTTCGTCCCATAAAAAAAAGAATTATAATTTTAATCTGATGTTGAAAACCGTGAAAGAATGACCGCTAGCGTCACCCAACAGCAAAGTGGTCGCAATTTCCGCATTCTATAGGTGTGACAAAATATCCACGCAGGTGGACTTATTTTGCTTAAAAACAAATATGTAGAACTTGAGGGTGTATTTTCCGCTCTTGAAACAACTTTCGATTGCGTCAAAAAGTAATTTTTGCTGTTTTTTTTTTATCTCACGCGTCCAAAAAGACGCCTGGCGGCGCTGCCGACGCCGCCGCTTTCGAGTTCGCCTGCTTCAACACTCCGTGCTGGTTGTACCGTTACGCTGCACTGTCGTTAGGATGTCTCGCGCGTGCTGCGCTGTGAAGGCATGCATTTATCATCGCTACATCAGTACAGGAGTTTCGTTACATCGTTTGCCTGCAACAGCATACGTGCTCTATTGCTGTGGGCATTGCAGTACAGCGTTTGCAACGACACCTGCGTGACAGGTTTGCATGAATTAGAACCCAGTCGTTCAGTGCCTACTTACCAGTCGACATTTCCAAGGCGCCCAGCTTGCCGTGACGAAGGCCTGTCAAAGTCTGGGTCATCGCTTGTGCTGGCGCTACTCGAAGAATCATCGCGGTCCGGTGCGTCGACGTAGGGGTCTAAGTTTTGTTCCCTCATGCGTTCCAAAATTCTCTTTTCTAATTCGCTTAGGTTTCCCAACGGCATGTCTCGTCCCTTGATACGGTCTGCTACAGCGCCAAAAGCGCTGTTTTGTTTTTTTCCGGGTCGACTTGGCTTGGATTGCGGCAGCAGTGCTAAAATGAACGCATAGACTGCAATCATAGCAAAACGAATGTTCTGTAATCGTATAATAAGGCTTCATTTAACCGATGGCGCGCTTAAAACTACTGTTACATTCATTGCATTAGTGTTCAGCGAAAATAAAGAAATCCTATAGAAATGACATGTGCTTTCGGTTTTAAGTTTTACCGGCACTACAATCGTCATCGCGTCCACCAACCAGTGTTGTGGGGCGTATTCACACCAATGGAAGAAGACCGAACGCAGATCGAAAAATTCTGTTTTAAGATTATCTACTCACTTTCCAGAGAAACCGCTGCAAAGTTGAACACTTCAGACGGTACGCTTTCTATCGCAATACAAAGCGGAAAAGCGATGAAGGACGGTAGACAGTCCCTTTAAGCAATTCACATCAGTCCCTGAATGATCATTTGCTATCGTTTTCGAACTACGTCTTACCGCGACAGCATTGGTTTCGCATGATTTGCTGAAACCATGTACTTTTTTTTTACCCACTATGCCGTTGTAGTCCGGTCACATCCTCACACTCACCTTCACCTTACCATAATAGATGGAAAGCATAGGCGCAAAACCGTTCGAGCAGGCTTTGACATCACGGCTTTTTGCACTGCGGTCGTTCTCAACAATTTGGTGTCATTATTTTCTATTTTTGTTTCTTTTCCTTTCTTTCTCTCTGAGTTCATCGCCGTCTTCGCTATTGCGGCCACACTTTCGTCCATGTAGCGGGGTTCTCGCCAATGGATATAGCTTAGAACTTTGTCGATTGCAGCAGTTTTCGCAAAATATAACACTAAGATTAATAAGTCATTGGACTATCCTTTAGTCTTGTTGTTAATAAAAATCGCTTCAGACTAGTAACTGTCTCTGAGATGAGCTTTTCTTTTTCTTTCTTTTAGGTGATGAGGAAAAAGTATTACAACATGGTCGAAGACATGAAAGGAAAAATACGAGTCTACTGTCGTGTGAAACCTCTCACAAGGGATCAGCAGAACAAGGTACGCTTTTGAACGCCGTTTGGCTGTTAAATCCTACATGCCTTTTTGCTTCGGAGGCCAGCGTTCACTCATTTGTCTGTCGAATTGATGTTCTTGTATTCTTCTGCTGGTTTTAAGAATCTCAGCTCCATTAACTGACCTTATGCTTCAGCCAATCTGCAAATACGTGACCCTGACAAAGAATTTCTACGAACCCAATGCACACGACCAAATCCATGTGAAGCGATGTCTTCCTAAAATAGTCTGTAGTTATATCTCACATAAGTAGCAGCGATGTATACAATTTTATACTTTCATCTTACACAGCGCGAGCTTACGAAAATTTTGTTTGATGATATTCAAGGAAAGAAAGGTGAGGGCAGCAGTATGCACAAATATGTAACATATGTAGCTTTATGTAAAGATTCTGTTTTTCTTGTGTCCGAGTGGCACACATCAGTTCGGAAGGACTGGCCAAGGCTTAGCACACAAACGGTGACACATCTGAAATGGCTAAATAAAAAAATGACCAAATCTATGTTTAATATTATAGTGATATATTCCATTAAGAATCCAATGTGCAATAAATATAACATGCATACCTCCCTTGCCACGATTTGTCAGCTGTGCTTCACGCTGGCAGCACTCTTATCAAACCATGTACTGAAGCCATCCCAGAAGCAGCCTTCACCCACAGCCTCACACGGTATTTAGAGCCCCAAGTGCGCTATAGAAAAGAGCCCTAAAACAAGAGCCGTAAAAAAATCCAAGTTGCAGACCAACGCCAATATTTGTTGCGACTTTGAGCACATGTGCGCAACCTGGGCTGCTCGGAATAATGGGGCGGTGTGCGTGAAATATGGGGCGAAGCTGCTGCTGTTAGACAACATGAAGAGGCTAAAAAGGTTTTTCTTTTCTTTTTTTTTTTTTTGCTACCAATTATCTGCTGGACTAAAAACACTTCTGTCATGATTCTGCTGAGCTAGAACTATAAGAGAACCTTAGAAGATTGAAGTAATGAAAGAAATAATTGAGTGAGTGAGTGAGTGAGTGAGTGAGTGAGTGAGTGAGTGAGTGAGTGAGTGAGTGAGTGAGTGAGTGAGTGAGTGAGTGAGTGAGTGAGTGAGTGAGTGAGTGAGTGAGTGAGTGAGTGAGTGAGTGAGTGAGTGAGTGAGTGAGTGAGTGAGTGAGTGAGTGAGTGAGTGAGTGAGTGAGTGAGTGAGTGAGTGAGTGAGTGAGTGAGTGAGTGAGTGAGTGAGTGAGTGAGTGAGTGAGTGAGTGAGTGAGTGAGTGAGTGAGTGAGTGAGTGAGTGAGTGAGTGAGTGAGTGAGTGAGTGAGTGAGTGAGTGAGTGAGTGAGTGAGTGAGTGAGTGAGTGAGTGAGTGAGTGAGTGAGTGAGTGAGTGAGTGAGTGAGTGAGTGAGTGAGTGAGTGAGTGAGTGAGTGAGTGAGTGAGTGAGTGAGTGAGTGAGTGAGTGACAGAAAAAAACAATACGCGCATCATGTTGAATTGTCCTCGAGGCACGCCGAGTTGTAGAGCGACCTTAAGTGAGCTTGCTGACTTCCGTATTTCTCAAGTGCTATTGCGATGGCCTTTCAGGTTATGCAGAGTGTGATTGATGCCACGGACGACTACACACTGGTTGTGCACGCGCCGCGAGGTGACAAGGAGTTCACCTTCGACAGGGTGTTTATGCCGCACCATACGCAAGAAGACGTCTTTGGCGAAACAAACGTAAGATGAACTTTGTACTTCATTTTGAAGCAATATTCTACAAGTCCTTTACTTATTTCAAAAAACACGTGGCGTACTTCCTATTACTAAACTTAGTACCGAACAGGACATGTTCGTCACATAATGTAAACACTGAGCGAACGTTTTTGTTGGAGAAAATACTACGCCCATGGCCGTCTAGGAAAAATCGAAAAGCAATGAAAGTGCTCCAACGTTGTGTTTTTTTTTTGTTTGTTTTTTTTGAAGACACCAATATGTGTGATGATTACGGAGCGGACTATATTGAAAATGTGTACAGCGACTGCATGTGCGCTCTCTTCAAACGAAAGTTTTTGAACTTACCAAATGTAGGACGGTATATATGTGTATATATATTATTTTCGTTTTTTTTTAATCATAACAACCACGTGGAAAAGGGTAGCCGTCACCAAGCAATGGTGACAACTCATTCATTTATTTTTTATTTCAATAAAAAAAGAAACACTCTTTATCGTTTTGTTATTGCTGTTCTTTTTTATCTGTATCTGTGATAGTATAGGTAATACTCTAATCAATTTTCAGAGCATAGCTATCGAGATGAAAGACGCGTCGAGCTCCCTTGATACAATCATCTTGAAGTAAAGTGTGAAAAAGCGGGTCACAGCTGGTCTTACGCAAGGGCGCTTTGGATCCGAGTAAGTGCCAGATAGTAGCAGACTAATGATAGATCTACCAACCGCCGAATATAAGCAAATGTATTTACACAAATAGACGTTTACTCAAAGATCTTTTTGGAGCAGTCTGCTGTGTGTTGGAGCATAAATATTAGCGCGAACTTCATAACCAGGTATAGGTATTTGGTTGTGACGTTCCCGCTAATATTTATGATCGTCATTCAATAAACATATTGAATCATAGGCAGCAGCGAAGGTAATGGAAGGATTCATCTCTGCTAATAGAAACACACACACCATATCTCATGTTCCTGTGCAAACAATTTGATGAAAGTGACCTCGTAAGATATCGGGCCGAAAAGAGAGCACAGTATTTACTCAAGCTAAGGAGCCTTCCGTTTACACCTGTTGCTATGTCATTAAACCTCGATTATTGAAGCTTATGGCGACAAAAACAAGAACGGTACAGAAAAAAAACGGAAGAGTTATGTTTTCACGTCGGAGATGGAGACGTGCACATCAAAGCGAGAAGTTTTCTTTTTTCATTGAAATAAAAAATAAATGAAGGAGTTGTCACCATTGCTTGGCAACGGCCACCCCTTTCTACTTAGTTGTTGGGAAATTTAAAAAATAAGAAACAAAAATAATATGCATACATATATACAGTGCTACATTTGGCATGTTCAAAAGTTCTCGTTTCAATAGAGCTACGTATAATTCCATGCAATAAGTCATTTTGTTCCACAATGAAACGGTCAAGTGAGGCCATACGTAAGTAAGAAATAGCAATGCGCATTGCTGGACCAGTTTATATGTAAATCTGGGTGGTAAAAACGAACACAAATATACCAGGCGTACCATTATAGGTACCTTTCTCAAGGGCTTCCTCATTCCTGTTCTTTTTGTGCTTCTATCTCCTTTCTAGGAAAGACATTAACGCAGCACCGCGCGTCTTCTACCACAGGCTCAAAGCATAGGGGTGAACCGCTATGCACGATGTATTTATTACAACGTGTGACCACACTGACTCAATAATCCAACACTTCCACTCAGTCATTGTATGACTCCTCTCGTCAAATATTCGCTCAACGCGCCGTATAACAAGGCGAAAAAAGGAAGTACCCGAACAGAGATGTTGCCCTTTGTTTCTCACATTAACGGCGACTGCATTCTACCAGTTATGACGTTCTTGATATTTGCTTTCGCTCGTTCTGCCTTCCACGCGATGCCGTGTAAAAGGTCGACTCCTATATCATGCCACGTATGATAGGGCTCTGAAGGGCACCGCGGTCAAAGACGCATAATGGATCTCGGGGCTGGCGGCGCCTCTATTGTATCCTTTGCGTTCATTCGTTCTTTATGCCTATGTTCAGAGCCTGGTGCAGAGTGCCATGGACGGCTACAACGTGTGCATCTTCGCCTACGGTCAGACGGGCTCGGGCAAGACGTACACCCTCACCGGGGTCTCGAACACGGAGCAGTTACAGGCCGAAGGCATCGCACCACGCGCCTTCCGCAGGATGTTCGAGCTCGTCAAGGAGAACGAGTGAGTCTCGGAGCATGCACGCTTGGCCCCGGGGTGTCGGAGATTAAGTTCTCGCGATCGCTGCACCTGCGACACCAAGCGTGCCGACGCGAGAATAACTTTGCTCGGGCCTCGCACAAGCTGTGGGTTATTACGGGCAAGTTCAGCGAGTGCCTGTTGCTGCAGCAGATCACTCTCTTTCGGTGGCCCAACGGTTCGGCCTGACAGATAGACCGAGGCCTCACTAGAGCTAAGCTGAGCTTGTGCCATTTTCAGACATCTTTCAATTCAGAAAGTCTTATCGTGTACAAAAGAAATGTAAAGGACTGGGCGAACTTGGCGAATGTTTTAAAGCGGATGCTTCTCTGGGGAATTACTTCGTAAGAGCAATGAATGAAGTACCAAAATTAAGGAAGCTCGACGACTTAGTATATGTAAGTCATCCTTGAAAAGCTTTTAATCTGCATGCTTCACAACAACCATACAATTGCTTGTCCACCTCAGAGCGAGCATTCGGCACTAAGGTGCGTGCTCCAAATGTCTTTCAGAAAGATTGCGAAATGGGTCCGGGACAGTCCCCTATCGGTGGGCAAGCCAAGAAAAGGTAGTTATCTTGACGGGTCCACATGCAAGTGACAAGGTGTCAGACTGGGCTAGTTGGCAATCCATTCTCAAGAAACAGTACAGCAGAGGTCAAAGAAGAAGGGTGCAAGGACAGGCGCTGTTTTTGTGGTCCCCTGTAGAGACGGGCTTGGCTTAACCACTCTGAGCATAGGTACAAGGACGGCGCTTGACCCTTCTTCATTGTCAGTTGTCTCCTGCAGCGCTGTTTCTTGAGAACGCAAGTGTCATGGGGGCAGTGCTGGTGCCTGATCTCCCTGCTGCGGAGCAAGCAGTTTACTTTTCCAGCGATTCCCACGACATCTTTCCTATACTGAGTATCGATTTTAAAAAAGCGCTTTTCTGGTGTACGATTCCAGGCGCAGATTCATTGGAACATGCTCAAACATGTAAAAAATACTGCACCGACCGAGACTGATTTCTTTCTTTTCTTTTTCCTTCAATGGCTCCTTGCAGCGAGAATTTCGCAGGGTACTACAAAATCGAGTTTGTGCCGCGTAGGCACTACCGTCGGAGAACGACGACGACGACGTTTCAACGCAGACGTGGTTTCTTTGGCTTCGTTAGAAATTGCTCGACAGCAACGAAAATCTCGACCGTATCCGGATAGGAAGCTCCTCGGAAGCTTATGGGGACCTGAAGACTCCGGTGAGGACTTTCCTTTGCCCTGTCCTGCTGAGCCTGCTCGACCCATTGACTTGAAACACACAAGGCTGTCGTTTAGGCCTAGTGCGGCCGTGCGGCCGTACTCGCCCGACGAAGAAGACGTGCTGGTGGCAGATGTGGGTGTTTCATCTTTGCCTTCTACTGGACTATCGCACGTGACCTCATCCGCGCCAACTATGCAGCAGCAACGAGCAGACAACAGTTCGAAGACACAAGGTGCAACGCCCAAGGACAGTCCACTTCATGATGCGAGTGCGAGCCAATCGGAGGTCGTGTCGGCGGACAATGGTGACCCTATGGACGTGCAGTCTTCTGGCGGTCCTGTGAAGCGAGGTCCTCCTGTCAACGTGCTTCAACAAGACGTCATCGCATCGGAGCAACCAGCAAAAAAGGTAAGGGCCACCCCAGATAATGCCTCCACGCCCTCCCCTTCTCAGTCTTACCCAACGCCTACCCCTTCCCAATCCTATCGAGTTCACATCCGCCCCCTTTCATGCTATGACATAACTTCAGTGCCCACAAAACATGTGCAAAGGGTCATTGACCATGCTCTTGAAACCAAGGGATACAAAGGGTTCGCAGCATATAAATCGACCAACACGATTACTGTGCACTTGGCATCTCTCAATGATGTGCAGAAAATATGCACTTTAACATCTATACCACTGTCAGAAGATCGGCAGCTACCTGTGCAGTGCTACTTTGCATCGGGTCCTAATATACAGAGGTGTGTTGTCTATGGCATTGATCCGGAAGACTCTCCTGAAATAATATGTCGGGAATTGACTTCCACGACGCACAGGGTTCTCGCGGCCAGATTCATGGGCAAAAGTCGCACTTGCTTAGTAACGGTACAGGGCCCCCACTGTATCCCGGACAAATTTTACTACTACGGGTGTTTATTGCGCCCTAAACCCTATCTCCCTCGGGCAATTTTCTGTTACCGTTGCTTTCAACGTGGGCACATGCAGGCATTTTGCCCACAGCGTACTATTGACCCAGAAAGGCTCACACCAGAGGGTGAACCACGATATCGATGTGGCCTATGTAAATCTGATGAGCACGACATGACAAGCATAAACTGTCCGACTAAACAGAAGGCCACAGCGAGACTACGAAAGGCTATACCGAAAAACAATATCATAAGAACTAACAATCGCTTTGAAGTTCTTGCTGAAGAGCCGGAGGTGCTCACGGCAGAAGATACACAATGCCCAGAGACACAACTGTACTCTTCTGTGCTTAAACGTGGCAAACAGTCCCAGACTAAGCAGCAAAAGTTAGCTGCACCATCGCTTGAATCGGATGATGGCCATGATGACATTGACGCTCGGATTGACGCACTGGCCAGAGAGATTGAGAGACTACGCAAACATAAAGAATTAGTAATTCTGCGGCGTCAGAAAACAGGACCTACACGCAACGAATCCCTGGGTGCGAATTCCCCAGTTACGCCAGCAACCCGCCCGGCACAACAGGTCAACCAAGCTGTTTGGACAGCAGTTTTAGATCAACTTGCTCAACTAACGTTACTCATACAGGATTGCCTGCATCATGGCTAACTCTCTGCAGCAGCTGACACAGGATGGAATTCTACAGTGGAATTGTCGAGGCTTAAGCTCCAAGTTAGGAGAAATTCAAACCAGGCTTCAATACAACAAGCTACATGTATGGGCACTGCTTATTCAAGAGCATAATAAGCTCTGCTCCCTACATAATTTTAATGGGTATCATTGCCCGTCTATTAGAGATAGACGTGCAACGACAATGGCTTCAGCTCCGGGAAAAGCCGCAGTATATGTGTCATCGCATATTCCTCATACAGTGATTAATATGGAACCATGGTGTAGCGACAATCAAGAAGTTGTCGGTGTCCTGACACGACCATTGAAGACTCCTGTCATTCTAGTGTCTTTCTATGCCAGACCACAGCGCACACGTTTGAACTTGGGATGGATAGCACACCTACGTTCCAAGTACCCGGGCATTCCTATTCTCGTAAGTGGAGATTTCAATGCTCCACATACAGATTGGGGATACAAGTACAACTCTCGAAGAGGATGCCAAGTAAAAAACATAATGACTGACGCTACATTTACACTGTTGAACCATCACGCTGTGTCTACCTGTTCTGTGCGCACAGTATCTAGAACGAACGCTCCAGATCTCACGTGGTGGTTGGGTCCTGGGACGCCGCAGTGGCGGGTGGAGCCGGATACATGGGGCAGTGACCATATGCCAATCATAATTGGTTTACAAAGAAGATGCATAAAGAAAATTCGACGACGTGTAGCAATCACGCATTGGGATAAATTTCGGGAATCATCGATTGATAAAGTACCCACAGAGCCCTCGGAAATTCTTCCCGCTTTACAAGAACTGCTCCGCAGTAACACAATCATGACTACCGTTGACGAAGGACAACCTCAACCGGACCTCACTCTTTTGCAACTTTGGGCAAAGCGACGTCAGGCAGAAGTGTATGCGTCGAGGAATCCAGATGTACCAGGTAGCCGTGCTCGTGCTAACCATATAGCAGCAAAGGCGCGTCGGCACGAAAAGCAGCTTTCGCGACGACGGTGGCATGAGTGGTGTGAGAAACTTGGATCTGGCATGGGAAACAGAGCACTGTGGCGTACGTTCCGGTCGATGGAACGTGGTCCCAAGCAACCTGACCCTGCAGCAAGCGTTCGGTTAGCGATGCAAAGTACGCCACAAGAATTTGCAGAACAGGCTGCAAGAGCATTCTTCCCGAAGTATGACAGCGCATCATCTATAAACTGCTCCGAAATCGACGAGTCTGATCATAGTGCCACATCAGGTATATCCAGTCCTTTCAGCATGGCTGAACTAATAGCGGCGATTGAAACTTCGCACAAAGGAACAACACCTGGTCCCGACGGTATTCCTTACGAAGTTTTCAAGAACATGGAAGGTGAAGCTCTTGGCGCACTTCTACAGGCTCTTAATAAAGTATGGGAGACTGGGGACGTCCCATCTGATTGGAAACACTCAGTTGTTGTCCCGATTCCAAAACCAGGAAAGTCTCCAAATAACCTACAAGCTTTACGCCCAATTTCACTGACTGCGACCGTCTGCAAGCTCGCTGAAAAGATGCTGGCCACACGTATTTCCTGGTGGCTTGAACGAGAGAATAAATACCATCCGGCTCAAATTGGATTCCGTTCTCATTTGGGAACTGAAGATGGACTTTCTATCTTGTCAGACGACATTTTACAGGTTTCACCACACAGCCACGCAGTACGCACGGTTGTAGCAACCGACATAACGAAAGCTTATGACAATATAGACCATGAAGTCATTATTTCCAACCTCATCGAGCTGGGACTTCCGCCGCGGGTCGTAAGATTTATTTACTCTTTTCTTCACAACCGCACATTTGCTATAAGAGTAGATGGAAAGCCAGAAGGTTGCTTCACGTCCAACAGAGGTGTCCCACAAGGTTCCGTTTTGGCTCCTCTTCTGTTCAACGTTGCGCTAATACCTCTAGCTTGGCAACTACACCGGATTCCAGACGTGAAGTTTCTAATATATGCTGATGATGTGACTTTGTGGTCTGTGCATAAAGACGTCTCAAGACAAGCTCAACAGCTTCAACAAGCCCTTGATGTACTTGATAACTACACTCGGAACGCAGGGTTGGACATTTCCGCTCAGAAATCAAGCTATGTTGTGGTGGCTAACAAGGCAGGACGCAGAAAGATCACGCAGTGCCCCTTTACATTTACACTTGGTACAGTGACAATTCCTGAGGCTTCGGAAGTCCGCATACTGGGTCTTGACATTCACCGGTCCGGCAGTGGTGCGCACTGGCTCCGAAAAGTCAGGCAGAGTTCCACAAAAGCGCTTCATCTGATTCGCCGAATTGCATCAAAAGCAGCTGGAGCTCGTACTGATGTAGCTCGACGGCTCGTACGCACAGTTCTACATCCAAGAATTGTATACCAGGCACAATTTCAACGTTTAACTTTGGCACAGCTGGCACAGTTGGAGACCATTAACCGTGATGCCATGCGCACAATAACAGCGTTACCCCGCATCACCCCAATACCAACTTTACAGGAGCACGCCCAGCTTAACACCATTGCAGAGCTAATTTCGCAAAGGGAAAAAGCGCGTGAAATAAAAAAGCAACTTGTTCCGGTTGTTGCTGCATTGCATGCTCACTTTCAACGCGGGTCTCGTATTGACAATCAGTCCGATACAATGCCTCCCTGGGAATTCACCACCATCACATCTAATAAGACAACCAAGTTACGGCGCAGCGATACATCAGGCATTATTGACGAACGCTCTATCATCGATGCACCATGCGCTAACATCTGCAAAGTCTATACAGATGCTGCCATCCTACAAGACGGCGGAAGGACATCATTCCTAAGCACCACGCATAATTTCATTAGTGGTCACCAGCATTATCTATCTACGGAAGCCAGTCCTCTTGTAATGGAACTTCAAGCCATTCATGACGCAGTGCGGGATGTCACCTCTAAGCTGTCTACAATTCAGCAACTTGACGTATTCACCGATTCTTTAGCGGCTATCCAGGAACTCAAGAAAGTTCACAAGGTGATGGAAATCTGCGAGGCGATACATAAGATGAACCGCAATACAGCCACTTGCATCAGGGTACACTGGATTCAAGGCCATGCTGCGAACCCTCACAATATTGCTGCTGACCAACAGGCACACTGCCCTCCTAATACAGACCTCCCATCTATTCCCCTTCCACCTCAACCCCTAAATACTCTCCGTGCCCGTAAAAATGTTCTCCGGCAGGATACACGCGCTCTTATCCCACCGTGTGTCTGCTCTCTCCCCCTTCACCTTACTAGGGCGGAGGAAGTTGTGCTTAGGAGGCTTCGGGCAGGGGTGGCCCTTACACCGGCTGTTATTTCAACATGGAACTGGTCGCATTTACCAGTTGGTTCTACATGCCCGTACTGTTCTGTTCCGGTGATACAAGCAGATGCATACCACCTTATATGGACATGCCAAGGATTACAGTCGGAACGCTCCCGTCATCTCCTACAAGCTGGTCTTCGCTACAGTGACACAAACAGTTATGACCGATGGATACATGACAACACATTCCACAAGACACTTCTTCACTTCATACACAACACCGGCCTAACGGCGCACATTTAACACAAATATACAAAACAAATATTATGCCTTAAGGGCAAGTCTATGTCGCAAAAAAAAAAAAAAAAAAAAAAAAAAAAAAAAAAAGGCACTACCGTCTTATTTTTCTTCACAAGTAAACATGTTTAGAATTCACTTACACAACCTACGGTCGCGTATGCATGAATCATTTCCTCCGCGGAAACTGGTTTTCCCATATTTACCTACGTTTAGTCTTTGGTGTGTATAAGTGCTCTTTTTTTTTCGCAATAGGGAACTGCGCAGGCAAACTTACGCCCCTACAATCACGGCTTTCAACGGCGTGACTATGGACAGTGAAGGCATCAACACCATTCGAGCAAAAAAAAAAAAAAAGAAAACACGTATTCTGGCCACGCCGGGACGCGTGGGCGATCGGCAAACGTTCGTCGTGGCTAAGCGCTGAGCTTATTGATGCCTGTGCAAACGCGCGAGCGTGAGATAGGATAAAATTGCAGAATCACTACAAACGCGAGCGCTGTTTGCCTTCGATAGATTTTATAACATACCCCGAGGCGCAATGCGATAATGTTCACATTCTTCTTATCGGTGAGAAAGCAGGCAGCATTCTATATGCGCATATTTAACGAATTTTCATTATTGACAGTTCCGCGCGTAAACAAGAACATATAACTAGATTGTTTCTCTGTATTTAGTTCTGCGCTACATCTGATCAATGTTTGGTAACAACGATTGATGCGGCTGCGAATAAACGGAGCGACCCATCGCGCGGAACTTGTTTGCCACCATCTAGATCTGAGGCGACGTAACGTCCGTCTGCGAGCGTGCTTCAGATTATAACAGCCGATATAAAGATGTACACCCACCCGCCTAACCAAATAATAATAATAATAATAATAATAATAATAATAATATAATAATATAATAATAATAATAATAATAATAATAATAATAATAATTATTATTATTATTATTATTATTATTATTATTATTATTATTATTATTATTATTATTATTATTATTATTATTATTATTATTATTATTATTATTATTATTGCTTGATATGCATACAAAGGGACACAGAGAAAATAGGGAAAGAGCAGGCTGACAATTGCTACCATAGAGGGGAACAACGCTCGCCTACTCTTTTGGGAGGAGGGAAGATATAAAGGAAGTTAGGAAGAGAGAAAGACGAAAGAAGATAGGAGAGTAAAGAAAAAAAAAATGATGAAGACTCGGATCAAAATGGGTAAAAACAGAAACAAAAAATAAGGCAGCTCTGCACTAGGGGTGCCAAGCGTGAAGAAAGTTCGGAGCTGGGCGGCCTTCTTTGTTTCTCTTTATTGTTCTCTTTCTTTGCTTTGTTGCTTTGTTTTTCTCTCATATCTCTGTTTTTTCCCTGTCTTTTTTGTCTCTATTTCTATTTCTTTCTCTCTCTCTATTTCTCGCTTGCTTCCTCTTTCTTTCTTTCTTTTCTCTATTTCGTTCTTTCTCTTTCTTTGATTCTCTCTTTCTCTTTCTGCATTTCTTTCTCTCTCTTTCTCGATCATTCTTTATATGCTATGCTTTATTCTCTCCCCTTCTTATTTCCCTCATCCTCACCCTCACATCTTTCCTCCTCACTCTCACTTCCCTTTCTACCCCCTTGCTATACGATACTATGCAAGGCTATGCTACGTTCTGTCAGCGTGCCTGGATAGCCGAAAATAGTACACAGTATCACAAAAGTCTATAACACAGAGTTACACTACTACAGTCACTTAGCGACAATGAAAGTACAAGCACTGCCACAAAAACTGGAAGACTAACTTATAGTCCTTCTTTCCAGGGAGAGTTCTGCATCAGGTGTTGCACAGAAAAGGTGGCGAGGCTAAGCACCTCGCCAAGATTGTGTACCAGTACGGTCTGAAATCAAGTTCGTCGTAACTTCTTTTAAATTAATAACCATTCGGGTTATTGTGTGTACTTACTTATATTATATTATATTATATTATATTATATTATATTATATTATATTATATTATATTATATTATATTATATTATATTATATTATATTATATTATATTATATTATATTATATTATATTATATTATATTATATTGCTGTACTATTTTCATACGCATTCTATTAAATGCCATGGTCAAAAAAAAAAGCCTGGATAGCCGAGCGGTTAGGACGCTCTCCTTCAAATCGTGGGTACGCGGGTTCGAATCCTGCCGCGTCATGGGGATTTTCTTCCGCCAAGGTTTTCACTTTCTTTATATCTTTCTTTCTTTCTCTGTATCTGTTATAGTTCTCTCTCCTCCTCCACCATGGTTATTACAGGCCACGCCGGAGAAATCTGCGCACGTGTTTTGTCAGCGAAGCAGAGGATGAAGAAGAGGACTGAGATGCAGAATAGGACGAAGAGCGCGCGTGCCGATCATGATGAGATAGTTCTGTTCGCACTACCCGGCGCAACGAAAAGCTTTAAGAGCTCCAATGTGCACAGCTCCCACTAGTGGTGCAACCAACAGCGGAGCTAGTGTTCGACCTAGCTTCTTCTAACGTTTTTCTAGTAATGCCAAGGTTTTGCTAGAGATGCTAAGCTTTTGCTAATAGTACAAAGTATGGCTAGGCTTGGCTATTGTTCGGTTTAGGCCGTTTCCCCACCTTATGCACGTGTTACGTTTTTTTTTTTTTCGGCGGGAACATGTCACGTGACTAGTTGTTAAGGGATGTTGTGATTTTAGTCACGTGACTAGCCGTTACGTGGTTTTGGCAGCAACGTGTCATGTGACTAGTTACGTGATGCTAAGTCAAGTGACTAATTTTCACCTGTTGTTACGTGATTTAATCACATGACTAGGTTTACGTGATGCTACGTGATTTCAGCCACGGGGTTAGTCGATACATGTGGTTACGTGATTTTAGTCGTGTAACAGACTCGCCCATCAGAGTTATTGCATTCCACGCCGGACAAATCGACGCACGTGTTGTCGGAGCGAGGCAGAAGATGAAGAGGGCGAAGCGAGCGCATGCGCGGTTCCTGATGATGATCATTTCTGTTCGCACTACCCGGCGCAGCGGAAAGCTTAAAGAGCTCCGCTCTTAGGAAAGAACGCCTATATAAACCGGTGGCCAGCCACAGAAGCAAACAATTACATCTAAAGAACACATTTTAAATCTGGTTCTGTAAGTTGGGCACAAAAGTAAAGTTATCCGCTACTTCTTCCGCATGTCCATGGACTCCCCAAGAATGAAGCAGTCGTTCCTGGTGACAGCAACGTTCCTCGAGCTCTACAACGAACGCTTTGTGGACTTGCTCAAGGCGAACAGCAATCCGGAGGTAACGTTTACCGGCTAAACTCTAGTAGGTGCAATCTCTTTTGAAAGAAGTGTATGATACTCTTGAAAATAGAGACTTGATCGACCGTGGCCGGTCAAGAGCGGCCTGCAGAGACAACTTTCCGGCAAAGATATTTGTCCTCATCATAGCGAGCATATTTAGATTTGGCGACTTATCGGGTGAAGAGTTCGGAAGCATATGCTTCCTGCTACTCTATTTCGTTTACCTGTCTACCAGGGCACGGGGAATGATAAAAGTAAATAAATGAAGGCTATTTACATTTAAAAATGGAAATCAAAAGGATTGAAATGGTGGATGGAATGATGTCTTACTTCTGCGCTAGATTAGAAAGTGAATGAACATAAACTTGCCCGTTCAGTGGAGCCTAAAATAAACAAAAATACAGAGTTGTATTGGATCTACGCTTTCTGTAAATTGAAGCAGAATCATAGCAAGCAGTAAAGTCCACAGCACGTATTATGCCATTTTTAAAATATCTGGTGTTCACGGTTCAAGAACGTGCGCCAGAACAAAATGCAAGGCCTCCCCGTTGTTGCAAGTTTTCGTATCGAAACTTTGGACACAGAGGCATATATCTAATTACGAAAGAAAAAAATGACAACCACCCGTTTGTAGCACGAAGCCACACGGAAAACCATAAGGATTTCTCAGACAGAAAGCTTCTTAGTTGGCGATATATTCGTCCTGGTCCGGGGATAGAACCCGGGACCAACGCCTTTCCGGAGCAGTCGCTTTAACAATTGAGCTAACCAGGAAGCTATAGTAATTGGCAGAGTGAGGGTGGATTCCCTTATACCAATGTTGATTATGCCTTAAATAAGACGTCGTCGGATTTAACTCTTGACCAAATGGAAGCTAGGGGGTCTCTAAACTTGATGCTGTTCTCATGAACACTTTGTTGCAGGAGAAGCTCGAGGTTCGCAAGGACTCGAGCGGCCACACGTTCGTGCCCGGTGTGACGACAGAGGAGGTGTCCAACTCGGCGCAGTTGTGCGAATGCTTCGCGCGCGCTCTGAGAAACAGGCGCGTCGCTTGCACGCGCATGAACGCCCAAAGTTCGCGGTCACACTTTGTCGCCACGGTGGAGGTCACCAGCACGAACCGCTTGAATGGAGCCGTCCTCAGGGGAAAGGTACGCCGTCGTATATACATGTTGGCCCTCTCTCTCTCTCTCTGTTTGTTTGTTAGCTGCTTATTTTTTGTCTCTTTGTTTGTCTGTCCATTTGTTTGTTTGTTTGTTTGTTTGTCTCTTTGTCTGTCTGTCTGTCTGTCTGTCTGTCTGTCTGTTTGTTTGTTTGTTTGTTTGTTTGTTTGTTTGTTTGTTTGTTTGTTTGTTTGTTTGTTTGTTTGTTTGTTTGTTTGTTTGTTTGTTTGAGTGCGCGCATATTGGTCGACTTCCATGGTGCAAATTGAGTGCTTAACAATAGAGACGAGCATAACAGAGCACATATTTTCACAAACCACATGCAGGAGGGGGAAGCGGCAGGGGGCGGCCGCCTCCTCTAATCTCCAATCATCTAAAGGGGCGCCATCTCTGCCTCATATCTTTATTCAGTCGCGTCTGCATGCTTACGGCCATGCACATATTTCCGAGAATGGCGGCCAAGGACGCCTGATGTTGCATCGTAAGAACGGTTTACTTCCCACCATTACGCTCTGGAAGCCGAAGAGATAAAAGGCAGGCCGTGTTAGAAGGACGTCATCGCTTCATTTTCATGTTTTGCATCCATTGCGAAGTTAGTTTTCTTTAGGACTCAGCCACTTGTCTGGCACTTCTCAGCCACTAAGGTGACCCCCCCCCCCCCCCTAGTGAACCCTGCGCACGCCTATTGCGGCACTTGCAGGCAGATGGTTCCATTCCCGTGCGGTTGTTACAATAACGGAGCGAAGATGGGTGGTAGTTTGTGCCGGGGGATGGTACATGATATCTACCACGACTTTGCACAACCGCGTGGCTTCCATATGTCGCGCTTCTTGGTTTCTTCTAACACACTGCACAATAACAAATGATGCACAGAAAATATGAACGTGAACGAGATACAAATAGTTCTTCAGCTCTTCTTTAACATGTAGTTCAGTTCATTATCAGGTTTTACGCTTACGCTTCAAAACGTGTTGTACATTAAAAGTTTTTACCTTTCTTCCCCAATTCTATTTCACTGTTATGCGGCATTGTGCACTGTTCGGGGATCAATTATGTACGCAAAAAAAAAAATGTGCCAGCTTTGTTCGTCTCTGCTGGCTATTTTGTAAACTGGTTCTGGTCCCCGTGAAGCTGCTCCAAGGCAGCTTCGAATCTTGTGTCTTTTACTGCGTCATCAATAGGATGATAAGCTCGGAAGAATGGTCCATATTGTTGATCTTAAACCGGTGGCGTCTGCGTAGCTACGAATGGGGTGGGGGGCTTCAGAAAGTACTTTGTCAGGGAAGTGGCACACACACGCTCAAGCGCGCGCGCGCGCGCGCGCGCACACACACACACACACACACACACACACACACACACACACACACACACACACACACACACACACACACACACACACACACACACACACACACACACACACACGCGCGCGCGCACACACACACACACACACACACACACACACACACACACACACACACCACACACACACACACACACGCGCGCGCGCGCGCGCGCGCGCACACACACACACAGAGGGAGAGAGAGAGAGCCATATCAAGTTCGCATTCACCTTACCTCTTAATCCAACTAACGTGTAGATTCACCTGCGGTGCTCAGCTATTAACTTGTTTAGTTCTTCCGCATATGGACGCGCCTTTTCTGCTAACACAGGGAATATACCGGCGACGCCAATATCGCGAAACACGTTTGTGCGTACGCAGCTGTTGTTTTCTCCTTACCTGTACGAGCGTTCGCGTTAACGTGAGTGAGAGAGATCGATAATACTGCAAAAAAAATAATAAATAAAACACCGGAAGAGCGCGAATCAGCCTTTTTAACACTCTTACATCCCGTATACTCGGCAAAAAGCCACGTCGGGGCAAAAGCCATTGCAGAGTCACGGCATATTGATCAACACATTCATGAACACAATCTGCATTGTTGCGAGCTTTAATACGAGTATATGACTTCTGAGTGAAAACGCGCTTGATAGCAATACGAGAGGCATGGAAAAGCGATTCGAAAGCCTTTTCGGCTATAGCTTTTCAGTGATCCTTCTGTACGCATATTAAGCCGTTCGTCCCCGAATGTTGAGCGCTGCTCTTGTAGTGTTGGTCTTAAAAATGCAAATTGCCACGGCATAAGCTGGTGCGCTTATCGTCGTGCGTGGTTTTCAATACAAATGCAATGAGAGTATGTTTCGTTACGCTTGTAGATTCTTTCATTTTGTTCTGCAATAGTTCGTAGAAGCCCCTAATCTGTCGAAGTCACTAAATCAATGGGTTGTGCAATCATGCGCAATGCAGCATTTTACTTGCAAAACAGGTAGTGTTTAGTGCTGTCAGAATAAGCCCCGATGCTGAAATGTTCTCGAGCTCTGAACCCCCTCCTTTTTTTTTGTGTGCTAAAGCATGGTTTGCAGATATTCAGAGCAGCATATGTGCTGGCTTCGATGCCGTATAAGCACATAGAATAAACAGCAGCCTGTCATCTTAAAAGTGAACAACCTGACAGCCCACTGAACACGCAGTACTCGCGTACACTCAGCCTCTTTTTAGCGCGAAGCTGACCTTGCGGACTTTGTGCCGATGTCGGCGTTCGCTAAAACAGGCCGCGTGACCAGGGGGAAAGGAGGATCCTCGTAGAGAAGAAAGGGAAGGTGGTCACGTGATCGACCGCGGAGAGGAGGTGTAACTGAGAAGGGAAGCGAGTAAATTTTCTCGGCGAGACGGGGCTTGAACCCGAGCCCTCACGGTCCGAAGGCAAAAGTCATAGCCAATGGGCTATACACTCACGCTCACACAACATGAATTTATGGGAAGCACAGAAATTCGAGAGGTGAGTGGCCACGTGTGCCACTCGCACTTCCCCTGTCGCAGCGAATGGCGCGCCCGTCTGCGGGGCTCATTCTCGTTCCGATGTCGTCATGTTCGTTGAGCGGACGTGGTGCACCCGAGACGCCGAGCGCTAGCGACGAGACGACGGCGACGACGACGCCGGTCGTTCCGGCGGTGCAAACGCGAGCTTACTAGGAGGAGGCGCTGCTAGGAGATACGCAACAAAAGAGGGGGAAAAAACTTTTTTTTTTGTCGAGACTGGCGGCACACATGTCATCGCCCCGCTATAAAGGGGACGCTCATAGCATCCATCCATCCATCCATCCATCCATCCATCCAACCATCCATCCATCCATCCATCCATCCATCCATCCATCCATCCATCCATCCATCCATCCATCCATCCATCCATCCATCCATCCATCCGAGATCAGCGAGAAAGAACGCGCTCGAGATATCACGCCCTAGCGACGAGACGATGGCGATGGCGCTACCGGTCATTTCGCCAGTACCAACACGAACTTATGAGGAGAGATGCTCGTCACGAACAGGTTAGGAAGTATATGAAATACTTAGTGCCTGGTGAAAGGGGCGACGGCTTCGATGTCCGACGGTTTTCACGGCGTGGGACTGGCTGATTTTTTTTTCTGTCTTGATTTTGCAGCTAAGTCTGGTTGACCTTGCCGGCAGTGAGAGACTGGATAAGAGTGGAGTTGAAGGACATCACATCAAGGTAAGTCTGATTCTTCATAATCTCAAATGAAAAGCCAACACTGACGCTTTTTAACACTGCGTTGTGTCATCAACACGGGTGATAACACGCCTAAACGCTTTTCCAATTGGGCAACTTCTCATTAATTACATCAGAAGCCTACTTTGTCTCGCTTAACCGCTCTATTTTTAATAAGGGCTTCTAAGAGGTGATCTTAAGACTACAATGACAGGATAGAAAAGTGTGCATATTGCGCTGCATTCATGCCTGCGCGGGGTGCTTTTTTTAGGGGCGAAGCTCCTTAAGGCGGCACCCGTTCGTCCCTCGTAGTCGTAGTCGTAGTGCGTAACCAGTCTTACGCTTTGACCTCCAAGGTGGTGCCGGTGGGAGATTTTTCCTGTGCGTTGTTTGAACAATAAAAATTCGCAGCGTTAGCTAAAAGCCGACTTCTTCTGTCTCTCATTCCCATTAGCAGCCATTCTTTACCTCCAAAGTAGTGCCTGGTGAGATTTCTCCTGTGCGTGATTAAACAATAAAAATTTTGTTCAAAACGCCGTTGATTGATGAAATAAACCAACCGAAAGACGCCAGATGTTTGTAAAAGCAAAACGAAGAACGCCAGATGTTTCTAAAGCAAAACGAAAAGGCGCCAGCTGCTTAACGAAAGACGCCAGATGTTTTCTAAAGCAATGGTTTTCTAAACAATGAAAATTCACAGCGTACATGCAAAATTAAAGTGAGCTGCAAGTCGTCATAACTCATCGAACCTTTAGTATAAACGCGCCCGATCTCACGTCGGTGATGATGTACTGGGCAGAATTCACGGAAGATTCACGGTTTACCGATGAACCTCCGCAGCTTCGCCCACTCATCATCATTCACTCCGTGTATATGCTGTGATTTTAAGAAGGGCCTGGCACACATGCAGGGTAAATGGGTTTTACCTCTCGTTTGAAAATGCGCACTTTATTGTGTTGACTATATATAGCGCGCCTCCACAGTCTCCAGCAGGTATATAGGTACAAGACGGGAGGGTGCGCCATAAGTCACAGTTATATATAGTTATCACAACACTTTCATTTATACCGTCCATTTATCATACCCGCGACACTTGTTGAATTTCAGTACTTGACAACACTGTGTTCAAAATTATATCTTTTGTCTAATCCACTCCATGCCGCCTCAGCGGACGAGGGTTTACCGGATCACCAGCTATAGCGAAATAACATAGCACTATGAGGGCGATTTCTCCTCCGGGACACAAATCTTTAAACAAGAGCCGGGCGGTAGCGTGGCGCCTCCTGCAAGCAAAAGCGTATCCAAACCCAGTGGCCTTCAAACTCTACTTCCCAGACCTTTATTCCGGAAAATGCAAATTCTGCGAAAACGGGGCCTACCTCCATCATATCCTGTGGGCCTGCCCAAAAGCGGCTCGACAAGGCAAAATGGCAGATAGAGAGCGGTGGGGGACCTCGGCCCCCGATGACCAGAAATGGGCCGTCCAGCAAACAGCAGACGCCGCCAGAGCACATGGGCCGCCGTCTAGGCGGGGTTGGCCCTCTCCACAAACTGGCCGGAAAATAAAGAATTGTTTCGTTCATTCCTTACTAATTTGCCCCATACATTCAACACTTGGCAAAGCTATTAACAATCGTGATTTTTAACACGATAGTGGTTTATGCCGGGGTCCACCAAGTACTTCCGTCACGGTTATGACGTTGATAAAATGGACGCCAACGGGTGAGAAAGAAAAAACTACGAAAAAGATCCGTCGCTGGGAATCGAACCCACGACTTTGCGGCCGCGAGGGTAAGCGCCTGACGCTCAACCAAATAAGCCAACTTGACAGATGACGGGCACTCCACGAACGCGCCTTATATCTTTTACATATCCTCTTTCGCACGGTGCTCTCTGTTGGCGATGTAGGTAGGCGGGCGGAGCGGGGCGGTGCCGTCGTCTGTGCGAGGTAAAAAGAAGTAATGCGTCACGATCGACATTTACTAGCGCTTACTCCGAGATTGCGTGCGATATCGGAGGTCATGGTTAAAGCGTCTCGATGCCAGCAAGGGACACTGACTCGCGCTGGCGTCGCAAGGGGAACCTAGACGCAGTCACGTCTTTGCCCTCGCTTCGTGTTAGCGTGCGCCGTCTCATGGAGCAGTGCAGTTCCACATGCACCAACGAGATTCTGCGGCCGCCGACTGCTTCGATTGCGAGAGCACCGACTAACAAAACTGCTGCATACGCGTTGCAAAAAGGACGCGATTTCGACGGGCGAATGTCGTGCCTCTGGTGGAGCGAGACAGTGGCCAGAGGGGACGCACGCGTTTGCGGCTCAAGCTACGAACCTCTGCCTCCCGTGTTGCTGAAGCGGCAGTGTGGTAGTGTATGCATGAGCACAGGCGTCGGTAATCCATTACTAGTAACGCACACCGTGCCGCTTCTCTCCTTAATTGACGACGCTTTGAAGAAGTAGCTGAAGTGCATATCGGGGTACCAGTTTGATTATGAGCTTGTTGATGTCATCTTTACGCACAATTCACAATTCGTTGATTCCAAATATATGTTCACAACTTCAACTACCACACCGGTTTAATAATGATCATGGGCGTTAGTGGTCGCGATAGAGACATGCCGTCAACATGGGTGCATATACGTCAAACGGTGCTATAGCTGCCAAACACCAATAGACTTTGTAGAAGCTCTCATATATCTCTACACGATACGCACAACTTCTGTGAAGACGCGTTTCACTTTCGTGTTATACCGATTCCTATGACAGAGGGATCAGCCATGTTTTTTTCTACAAAGTATATAAATAAAATACGTCCAATGTGAACTCAGTGTGTAGGTAACCCGCATGAACGGTCGTGCGACATTTTCTACGTGCGCAGGAGACAAACAGCATCAACAAATCACTGTCGGCACTCGGAGACGTGATCCAGGCTCTCGTGACGCAGCAGTCTCACGTGCCCTATCGCAACAACAAGCTGACCATGCTCATGCAGGACTCTCTGGGCGGCACCGCCAAGACGCTCATGTTCGTCAACGTCTCGCCCAGCAGCGAACACGTCGAGGAGACCGTCAACTCGCTCGTGTACGAACTACCTTACGTATGCTCTGAAATGCGTACAAATCTTAATGGTTACACAACATTACCGACTTCAGCGTGTGATGATGATGGCTCATCAATGGCGCATTGTTCGCTTAGGCGGTGGTAGTGTTTCGTCGGGCGAGACTACCCCGGCGATAGCCGAAAATTGTTTCGCTTGAGCATCTCATGCGTTATCAGCAAGGCGTGTCATCGCACGTTTAAGTCTGTCTCTCGAACAAAAGCAACCATTAGTCGCAAAACTCGTTTCCGATTAATTATTGATTTTTTCATTGCGATCGCAGTTATGTGGACAGTCTCGACGGGTTTTTGCCGTCGCCGTCATGTCCCTCCCGTATGAAGTCCAAATTGATAAGATCCCCCCACGCATCGTTTGTTCCACCGCGGGTAAAAGCGCGCGAGCAGGGGTGACGAACGCTGCCGAAGCAGAGATCAAACGAGCTGGCCCATTTCCGTCGCTCGGAAGGTGCATGCGATAACATCACCCCGCTAGGGAGGCCTGCCGTTGAAGCAGACAGGAAACGCCCTGCCCGTGTCGCGCGAGCAGCAACTTTGAACTTTGAATCTAAG
Organism: Rhipicephalus sanguineus; assembly: GCF_013339695.2. Classification (NCBI taxonomy): domain Eukaryota; kingdom Metazoa; phylum Arthropoda; class Arachnida; order Ixodida; family Ixodidae; genus Rhipicephalus; species Rhipicephalus sanguineus. The sequence continues at coordinate 204,904,244 of NC_051178.1, read as the reverse complement.
GGTGCGGTCGCGATCGCTGGCGCGCGCGCTATCTCGACAGCCATCACAGCGGGCGGCTGTATACTCTTCTACGTGCTGCGCTCTCAACGCGAAGTGACTATCTCTCCCTGGAGCGGCCGTATTCTCTTACACCAGCGTTTTGTAGTTACGCGAGATCGGATACAAAACAGTTAGCGGCCAGCCTCACTTCGTATAACACTACAATTTGTTGCTATCGCATTCATTGCTTCGCCCTTGCGGTGAAACGCCGACCTTTTTTTAAAGCGGTTCAGTTATTCCATATTACGACAGACATACCGAATTTGTGCATGCTCATATATGTGGTGTACTTTGCGTGGCCAACTGCTGTTAAATCTATCGTGAGAATTCAGTGTTGAAATATGTATCATGCCGGTGCTGAATTTGCAGCGACACCGCCAACGTTCTCACGTAAAGCAGGGCTCACCCGTCTACTTTGTAACACTGCCAAATATATGTCACAAAATCCACAGAATCATTCAGTTCGGACAACTTCTGCGGCAAAGCAATGTAAAATAGGAGAAAATACAGGCCGCACATGCGCAGGGCGCCCTCGGCATTCAGATGTTGCTTATATATATAAGGAACAAGAGAGAGTACGACGCGCGTTGGTTTTTGCGGTATGTTCACTGACGTTTCGGCTGGTGGACCAGCCGAAACGTCAGTAAACATACCGCAAGAACCAACGCGCGTCGTACATTCTCTTGCTCCTCATTCTACCGGGGCCAACGTGACTTCCTTGCTGCAACTATATATATATATATATATATATATATATATATATATATATATATATATATATATATATATATATATATATATATATATATATATATATACGTGTGTGTGTGTGTGGTGGGTATTTTGGTTTGACTAAATATTAAATCCAGCAGCTACCAATATGTGTAATTTCTGCGAACAGCCGTGCAGTCCGTAATCGCCTACTCGCGCTCTTTTCACTTTGCGCGCAATCCTAAAATGCGTATCACTATATTTTATGTATATTGCGCTCGTAGCCAACGGGACCTCCACGCGTGATTAATCTCCTGGAGCTGCGAATAATCTATTCTACTAACATGGACAGCCACAGCGCTTTTCCTAAATCTGCCCAGGGGATCAACGAATCGGCCTTTCGATTATCCTGTTTTATGTCACTCTCCCTTTTTGCCTACTCGAGTGAACGATTTCGGTAAATTGGTTTCTGTGGGCCGCTCCAAGCATCCTTACGTACAATCAGGCATTGTGCATGAAAGCGCACTCGCATGGAATGAGAGTCTCAATGCAGCTAATTTGCAGTGTTGCCACAGTTCAGCTGATAAGCACAGTTGCTAAGCTCTTTGGCAATACTAAGAGCTTTGGCTAAGCTCTTTGGTACTGTGGTGCGTGTTTGTGCGCGAAAGGTCACGCATATTGATAGGCCAATGACCAATGCCTGGCCTTTTGTGTTTCTCAACAATTAAAGTGTGGTCTCTGTCAAGAGAACAATGACAGTGTTCTCGCAATGTTCTGTAGTGTGCATTTGAACGGCGCATTTATATTTTCTGATTTGCTTCATCCCAGGTACGCTACGCGCGTCCGACAAATCACCAACGACATCATAAGGGCATCTGAAACGAAAGAAATCGCCAAGCTTAAATCTGTGAGTACATTTTGTGCGGGCACCATTGCTAGCTTGATAATGACTAAGTATATTTAAATGAAACAGCGCAAAATGACGCGAAACGTCGCAAATGGTACCCGCAAGGTCCTGTTTGTCAATAACCGGTTTTTTTTTCGTCGTTTTGTTGTGACTCGTAGAAATATTTTGCCTGAATAATTAGGTCTCATTAAGACCTCAGTATGTCAAAATATCTCGAGTCACTTTTAGGATATTGGAATGCAGTGTCGTTGGTGTTGCTTAAAGGAATCTAGGTAGCACGAATTTCACGGCGATGCGAGACCAACGGAGCACGAATTCGTACCAGCTATTCCAATTTAAAATGATATGTATTTATCAATTAGTAACCTAATCGGCTAAAGATTCAGATGCTTGATTCACCATAACATTGTACGCTTACCCTTCATTAGGCAGTTCTTGTGTAATCTCTTCCTCGCTGCTTCCTACGTATAAACTATCGAAACTAGCGTCAACCAATGTTGTCTAAATGGCCGTCCAATCAGGCTCTAAAGTTACCAACGTCTCGTTTTTCTTGTCTACGTTGTAGCGGGCTCACGAGGAAATGCGAGACAACATAAAAGTCCGCGATTCATTTGCGCCGGGTCGATAAAGCTGCGGTTTAGTAGCTTTGTTATGTGTTTCGCGGTGAAAAAGTGCACTACTCCTCTGCCCTCTGCCCCACTCGAAGAATATAGCCTGAACGAGAAACGGCACAGAACTCTGCCTTCCATTTCTCAATTTATGCCGACGAAAACTCGTCAAATGCCTACTGTAAAATGCGCATATAAATATTCTCCCCGAACTGCACAAAGTCGCTTAACTATCGTGTTTTTGAATCAGTTTATAATGAACGTACTTAATGAGACAGTGCAACATGAAGCCAACTAGGAATTACGAAAATATCTCACTTTTTCTCACAAACGATCGTTAAAGAACGCAGTCCAAGAAGCTGACTCATTATTAAATTCTAAGTAATTTAAGGCAAGGGGGAGGAATATATGAGGCAAGATGGTGCTTGAGCTAAAGGTGAAAATTTTCCAGGAGAAAGTGCGGTGCTGGGCGTTGGAATTCTCCTGTGTGTTGTTCGTGTGTTAATGAAGTTGTGTGTGTGTGTGCGTGCGTGCGTGCGTGTCTGTGTGTGTGTGTGTGTGTGTGTGTGTGTGTGTGTGTGCGTGCGTGCGTGCGTGTGTGTGTGTGTGTGTGTGTGTGTGTGTGTGTGTTTGTGCGTGCGTGCGTGCGAGATATGACACAGAATACGTTTTCTTTTTCATTATAAGTCGAACACTGCCGGCAATTATGATGATGAAATGCGAGGCCACGCATTCTGTTGCGTCGCGATGTGTTTCGAGGTGAAGCGATAGCTACCTCTTCACTGATGGTAAACTCGCACTTCCTTTCAGGTGATTGCAAAGCTGAAGAAAGAAATAGCGCCGTGAAGAACGACGCAACTTAAGTGGTGCAAAGACTACATTAAGATGAGTGGGCCGCGAACGAAAACGGCCGGCGGGCCACATCTGACGAACTTACGAAAGCCTGAAAGCGATTGTGTTTGTATGGTGTAACTCTTCCACGTCGGGCTTCAACATCGTCACTGTGTCCACCCTTCCAAAAGCCAGAGGGGTGTCATCGTAAAAAAAAGGAAGCTCCAACTGTGTTGATTCATGCAGCGAAGAAAGTACCTCGGGGCGAAGCCTTGGCCAATTTTCGTTCCAGCGTCTTAGGGACGTGCTAGGCACGGTTCGAAACGTCGATGAACATTATTACAGATGAGTGTCGGGCTAATTTCTGCGAATTACGGAAGTGATGCATATCAAATTAGCACAAGAAAAGACGAATGGTAAGAGAAAGAATAAGAAAACAACAAGCAGCACTCGTTCCTGTCGGTTTCATTGTATTGTCAATCGTCCTTTCGTCCGCTAATTAGATATGTATCAAGTCAGTAATTCGATTAACAAGGTGCCTGCTTCTCCAACTCAGTTTTGGGACTTCCAAGGTTGAAAGCGCACCTCCTTTTCCCGCTGCAGGACGGATACCCATGTTTCCTGCGCAAATTTCGATTGTCTACACAGCCACAACCAGGCACGTGACATTATCGCCCTTTTGAACGCACCAGCAGCGAACAACAATGTTCTAAATAAGCAGTCTCGCTTACAGTGACCTTAAGCTGAACGTAGGAATTTGGGAGAGAAATAAGCACATATTTCCTCTTGGACTGCACATTGTTTCACAGTTCTTATTTATCGCATCTGTAATTTCGCAGTAGTTTCTAGGCTGTTGAATAACGGATGCCTATCTGATCTCAGGTCCACAATAAAGCTTCGCGTTAGGTGTTAGAAAATTGTAGTCGTAATAAAATGTCATCGCAAACCTCGTTGTGACTTTTATTTCACTGCAAAAGGACACTCTCAACGTTCCGATCTGACGTAAGTTGTAATATCATTCCGGTGTTTATTGCTGCTGAACTATTTGGCATAACCTAACCTCGCTCTTCTGCGAGCATGGTTGCATTATTTTGTAGTAAAAGAAGTTAACAAAAGTAAAGCCATGCAGCTCCACGCAGTGAGAGCTGTCGAAATGCAGTGAAAGCTCTCACGCAGTGAAAGCTCTCATGCCAGCTGCCGCTCGTGACGAGCGGCTTCTTCCTCGTGCGTACGAGAAGTCTTGCTCATCTTCGGAAAGGGCGCGGCGCACATAACCGTGGCTCTTATACCCATAGCCAGTCGCCTAATCTCCACATCGACTCGCTCCTGCGCACCGCGCGGCCTTGCATTGGCTACCGCCTCTCCGGCCAACACCACCTATAGAAATACCGCTTCGTCCACCACCTAGGCAGTTACGCCATCTATAAGTGTATCTGGGAACCGAAGCGTGACATGATGGACACTCATCTGTCGTCAGGCCCAGCCCTACAACAGATCCGCTGTTAAAACATGGCGAAAAACCTGTGTCAAGTATGCGTCAGAACCTCGTGAGTTAAACTTTGCATGCCTTATCCTGGCGATGCATTCAGTGGCGTACCAACTCGTTCGCAAGTGGGGGGGGGGGGGGGGGGGGGGGGGGCTGGCGGCTCTCACTATGTCCGCCGTATATATATATATATATATATATATATATATAGAGAGAGAGAGAGAGAGAGAGAGAGAGAGAGAAAGGGACAGAGCGAGAGAACTACATTTTCTCTGAATTGGACGTGATTTTTTTTATATTCACAGAGATGATTATATGATTTACTTTTCAAAGCTCGTTTGTTTTAAAGGGACACTAAAGGAAAATATTAAGTCGACGTTGATCGTTAAAAGTGCTGTTCAGAAACCTCGTAGTGCTACTTTTATGCTAAGGTAGTGCTTATTTTGAAATAATATCACGTTTTAGTGGTCCGCATCGCGTTAGCGCACTTCAAGTAGCCCGCCTGAAATCAGACTTTCATACGTCACTGCTGCCGTGCCCAACGTTGCCCGCCTTTACTGCGCGGCCGCCGACACTAGTAGCAGCAGAGCGAAAGTAGCGGGACCCACAGCATCAACAACGGCCATCGAAGCCATCGAAGCTTGCCGCAATCGCCGCAATGGATGTGGACGGAGAACTTGACAACGAGACATTGGCTCGCGACGCTGGGCTCCAATTCAGCGACTAAGTCACTTCGATCGTAAGGGTTCATTCCGCGGCACCAAGTGAAAAGACACATCGGTTTCCTTGCTGCAGCACTGGCGTTGTGCACCATTCGGGCATCCGGCATGCAGTTAAGCGATGCGAGAGTGTTATGCGGTGGCAAGAAACGATAGCATTTGCCTAAAAGACAAAGAAAGCCTTCTTTTATTTCGTAACTTGTTGTGATAAGTGGACCCGAGATTGTAGCTCTGCACCAATTGCGAATGGACAGTCGTAAGGGGCGAATAGAGCAGCTCTGTTCGGCATATATTACGAGGTGTCAATTATGCTTGTATGAGACGTACAACGGAAACGAATATCCAAGTTTACATGTGAGAATAATTTTTTTGAAAACGACTAGCTTTGCATATTTTTGGGCTGTTGCTATGTTTGTTGCCGTGTATGAAGGTGTACAACCCTCGAAACTCGCATGACACGACTACATACTATGACATTATTAAACAAAAGATTGTGTATTTTCTACAAGTTCTTCACTGTATAAACCTGATCTCTCTTCCTGAGCCCCGACCGCTACTCATGCAAACAGGAACAGCAATCACGTATTCCGTGGCTGTTCTTACTTATAAATACCATTAGTGGCATTTATAACCACTACGCTTTCCCGAAACAACTACGCTTTCCCGGACCTACGCTTTGCCGGAACAACTTACTCAAGGGATAATACACGTGGAAGCGTAGTAGATTATAAGCCACTGAAAAAGAATGAAATAGCGATTGCCTGTGCGAACATTGTTCGTGATAGTTCGAAAAGCCGCCTTATTCTTGTGTCCCACTACGACACATGCTGCGTCTTACAGGCCTTGAAGAGCAACTGTGTGTCTAAGTTGGCTCATGAAATGCCCAGATTCATTAATGTTATATGCAGCGGGCTATGCGACGCTCGTACTGTGCACGAACTGGAGCTACAGCTACCACAAGCCAACGACAAGCCTCCGTGTCGTCCCCGCCCCGGAAGTACTTACACCGAGCTCTATATATTACGAATGAACCAAGTTTTCTCTCCTACATAATTGTGCAGCCACGATGACAAGAAAGCATGCCACCTACTCCAGGGCTTGGCTAAGCACGATACACATAGCGCCTCGAACGTCTCCTATCTCTGTTAACTCGACTGAAGTTACTCTTTCGAACTTTAGAAAAAAAAAAAACACTAGATCCATGGTGTATCGCCAAGCAATAAAAGTGCTTCTGCGTTTCTAGGAAGCTGCTGGTATATTTAATGACGCCAAGATTATGCACGCCTGAAATTCGCGAACTTTATCGCAGTTATGTCTTTCCGCGGGGAGACTTACACCATTAGCGTCCCTACACTTATATCATTTCACTTATGTTTTAACAAGACTGTTTATTACGTAACACTTATGTGTTACGCAATACAACAATGCCAATGTTTTGGTTAACTTTTGTTTTTACTGAGACCAATTTAGGAGAACTAGCAGTTCCCAACAAATAGCAATAACAATTCTATTTATTTGCATCTCTAATTTAGGAAAACCACACTAAGACTGCGGATCCTTGCGCCTTGTTAGAGATTTTGGTGTATCATCTTTAAATTAACTGTCTTTAAATAGCTGAGCGCAATTTCATTCGGCTAATGTTTTATTGTTAGATTCGTTCGAGCATTGCCGTGTTTCCGTGGAGCATACCATCTCCTGGTCGAATTTCGAAGGATGATTCAGGTACAATATGTGTATATGTACGTCGTTCCTGTCTTACATGAATACAGTAATCACCAAATTATTCGTATAGTTATGGGTGCTGTATTACAATGATCTATTGCATACACGTATCGTAGTCATTTCACGGCAGAAATTATCAAATAGGACTACCACGTCAACAGAAAACAGCGCTCTTTGAGGCCATTACGCGATTCGCAGCAGCCCCAAAGAATTCCGAACATGTACTCACAATGCTTTTTCTTCGTAAGTACTCTTTACCTTTTTGCCGTTTGTGCTTATAGACACTTTTCGTAAAAGGGCGCCCCAAGCGCCCTTCACGCGAACTACCGCAAACCGCCATGTTTAGGTCGCCGCAGCAGAGGACACTGCGAGACTGCAGGTGCTGGTGCGTGACATTTCGCTAGCGCGGCAGCCAGCTCGCGTGTTGTGAATCTTGCCAGAAACGTGTTGCTAAAGATGGTTCAAAAAATGTGTTCCCTTGTGTCACCAACGAAGCTGCCGCTACGAGAACAAAAAAAAGTAAGCCACGTACATTTGAAAATTATCAATGTAAACAAATACATGTGCTGCCCTCCGGCAATACAGTCTCGGGGTCGTTATGGCCGTGGAAGCGCTAGGCCCTGTACGTACGTAGGCATGTTGTGGATTTGTACTTAAAATGCTTGTCCGTGTAATGGATGACGCGGTATGGACCATCGTAAGCGCGTTGCGGTGGCTTCCGACATCGCCAGCTCTGCGGAAATATGGGATGTAGTGCGTTTGCTGACAGCGTGGTTCAGGGGCACGAAATGTGCGGGATGAAACTCGTAGTCTGTCGATGTAGCCGGCGCTTTCAGGGCATGGTGATGAAGCGGGTATAAGGCAGTAACGACGCCAAGCCACTGTAAAAAAATATATTTTGCCGAACAGAAGGACAAGGCTAGCATTCCAGTTGTCGTGAAGCCTCGGCGGGCCTGACTATACTCCGTTTCACCAATCAAGTGCAACGCTGTTGAAGCTATGCAAGAAGTTCGGTCAGCAAAATGTATAGCTACGCGCGTCTGTTTTTGTCTGTTTTCGCGGCTGTGAATGCTCGTGCGTGTCTAGCACGAGCCTGCGCCTGAGGCGTCGCGAACGGCTTATCTTCAAGCATTACTCAGCCTAAAAATGAAAAGAAATCACATTCGGCGCCTCAAAAAAGTTGAACTATTTGTTTGCGCTGTAAGTCTCGCTATACAGGGCACTGGCCGCTCGAGACTTCCTGCGTCACGCGCCCGCCTCGTTTCTCAGGCGGACACTGCCCCTCTTCTACGTCAGCGATCTGCTAAAACGTCGGCCTAACTCCGTCAACAGCTTGTAGCTCCGACGAGCATGTTTCCTTGCCCCGAGGCGGACGCCAGCCGATCCATGACTCGGTGTTCAACAGCCGCGCCAAATCGTTCGTCCATCCGGTCTACGGGCCGTTCTTACGACGCTGAAGTCAGTTGTACAGCCTTTGAAAAGCAAAGGCACGGTGGCATTCTTTCGTAGGTATATCAGAGACTGCAATTCAGTCGGCTGGCACGATGCATGGACAGTCTACGTATACGGACACACCCCCATGCCCTAAACATGGCGATTTCTATCGCAGAATACTGCGATCCGCCTGACGCCGCGCGCGCTTGGCGGCGGCTTCGCGGGCGCGCACCGCCTCGAGATCCGCCTGGCGCCGCGCTCGCTTCGCGGCGGCCTCTCGAGCTCGCACCTGGGGATCCTGCCGACGAGCACGAGCCGCAGCGGCCTTCCGCACCCGGCGCTCCTCGTCGTCCATGGTCTGCCAAGCAGCACGATCCGGCAAGCGCTCTCGTACCGCGACGATCCGGGGAATGAGAGATCCCCGCGCAGCCCGCGCAGCAGCCAATCGGAGAGCAGCTGCACCGCCAACGCCATCTAGCGTACCTTCACCCAACCGCCGTATTGTACGCATGTCTATGGGACAGCGCCCTCTCGGAAACGAGACGAGAAATGGAGATGACGACACAGAATGCGTACAGCGCCATCTAGTATATCGTCACCCAACTGCAGTTTGCATGCATCTCTATGGGACAGCGCCCTCTATTGTACGATAAGGGAACACTGCGGGTACGCCGGATGGATTGATAACCGACCAGGTCTCGCTATAAGGAGCTTCGCCCCTAAAAAGTCAGGTTTCTTTTGATAGAAGTAGATAGAAAGAGAAAATAGATGCAATATGGTCAACTAGACTTAACTATTTGATACCCTACCTGTAGGGAACGGAACAGGGGTGTAAAAGCGAGAGCGAGACAAGACATAACCTAAATGATTCACAAGCATGGCGCAGGATAGCTAAAGTCGGGCACTTAGGTCAGACACAATCAGAATTGGAAGAATCGCTCGTATGGCTCTCTGATTTGATAAACTGTGAGCCGTATAGTGTACAAACTATTTTTTTTCTGCTTTCGTATAACAGCAGTAGCGACTACATTACCACCAACGACGACGAAAGCAATAACAAGGTCTCACATTGAAACAAACTACGTCAACATCAAAGATTTAAAACCTTATCTGTCCCATAAATGTCAACTTCTGAAAAACGCGTCGAATTAGAACAAGTTGAGTGCTGTTCCTTTCACCTTTTAAGTCACATATTAGAAATTAGGACATTAACGTACCTTACGAATAAGTTAATAATGAGATATGGGAAGCGGTTGTCACCAAAACTGGTCAGGTAGGCACGAAGGTTCAAACGTTGGACTCGTTGGATTCTGCCGAATGCAGTGTTTTACGGGATAGTCGATAACCTGTCTATTTGATAATCAGGGATATGGAAACCTGCACTCTAGCTGTCACTTGTTGTAGATGCGTCCATGAATGCAAATGTAAGTGAATTCTATTTGCTGGAGCGTGAGGTGCTTTGATTTTTTACGCTGTATATTACCATACTTTTTTCAACAGCGAAGTTGTTTAAGCTATCGGTAACTTGTGCTCTGTAGTGCAAACCTCCACAGGTGGGTATGCGCCACAGGAATTGTACGGGCAAGCCCCATTACCGAGAACAGCAGGTGCGAGCATTAATTAAACGAATACTTTGCTCGGCGAAGCGGAGCACGTGAAACACGTGAAAGAGCGAGAGTCAGAAAGAAAGAGAAAAGATAGAGAGAAACAGAAAGCAAGAGAATGAAAGAGAAGGAGAAAATAGAGAGAAATAAAGGGAACAAATTTTAAGACACACAAAGATAGAAAGTCAGAGAAAGACATAGAAAGAGAGAGAGAAATATGTAGAAAAAAACATACAGGATAAAGAGATAGAAAGACCAGAGAGCAAGACAGAAAGAGGAAGAAAGAAGCAGAGAGAAAGAAAGAAAGGGAAGAACAAGAATTAAAGATAGAAAGAGAAATAGAGAAAGAAATTAATAGGAAGAAACAGAGAGAAAATTTAAGAAAGAAAGAAAGAAAGAAAGAAAGAAAGAAAGAAAGAAAGAAAGAAAGAAAGAAAGAAAGAAAGAAAGAAAGAAAGAAAGAAAGAAAGGAGCGAGGAAGGCCACGAAGCTGCGCTCTTCCTTTGGCACCACTAGTACGGAGCCGCCATAATTTTTTTTTATTGATAGGGTGTTCAACTCCAGATAAGGTGTGACGGGCTGCCAGAATAGACAGCAGATATCAGAAAGCAGAAAATTGTTTTCCTTCTCCAGTACCTGATGACGATGATGTTGACGCTCCTTGGATGAATGGCACGTATCCACTCGGGGGAATCGGCCAAGAGTCTGGCGGGTCATATGGTCTTAATGTTTTTCAAATCCTACTAAAGGTTATGGCGACAATTAGAAAGATGAGTAAACCGCTTCTTAGTAGAGTTATATTACAATGAATCGTAATTCTAGACTACTAACAAAGCCATTTTGCGTGAACCTTAAAACAACCCTATAAGCTTGTAAAGTGTCCTCATATCGTCCACTTCTGTCCATCGCGAATAGAGTAAGTACAGTAAAAACTCGTTAATTTGACCCTTCCGAATCATCCATAAATTGGATGATTCGGACGTGTTGCCTGGTCCCGGCCAGCATACACATTGTTTAATGGCATCAAACTCTCGTTAATTCGGTCATATTTGGCCGCAAGCCTGTTAATTCGGACGACCTTCGGAGCGCGCCGAGCGCGAAGCGCCGCAAACGTGCGACGCAGAAGAGCGAAAACGGCGTTCGCAGACAACCGAAACGAAGCGGTGCGGACAGCACCGCTTCGTTCACATGCGGATCCTCCTCTCAGCAGCTTCGTTTTAACTTGACTCGATGCGCGCGCAATGTCACAAAACTCAAGCATGACGGAAGCCGTTGAAGATAAAGAGCTTTTAGCCGCCGTCAGAATGCTGGCATAAAACTAGCTTGCTACATCGCGATGGACGAACTACCAGTTGGCGGCCATTTCACCTGCGAAATAACGATCGTCACGTGCGCGTGGTGGTGGTGGTGGTACGTAATAAAGGAGAGCTGCAGGGCGCGTTTCGGGCTAAATAAACGCCGGAGTCTGGCGCCGTGGTTGCATTGCGAACGAAGTCTCAGATGACGAAAATTGAGGCTTTTACACCGCTCTTATGCAAAATAAATACAGAATTTACGTGTTCATCAAGAAAATGAAAGTGAATTGATGTAAAAAACACCTGTTTAATGTTTTCCTGATAGTCTCGATAATTCGGCATTCGATTATTTCGAACACTTTTTTCCGGTCGAGTGAAATCCGAATTAACGAGCTTTTACTGTATAAAGTATTGTTGATAAGCTAGCACAACGTAGGAAGAGCGCCTGAATGTAAAGATTGGCTAAGCGAGCAACTTTTAGATTGCCGATGCTCAATTTGGATTGCTGATGAGCAAGTCGAGCAAAATTCACGCTTAAAAAAGAGGTAAAGAATATATTCTACCAACACCTATGCCACGACGTCGCCGCGAAAATAATTCTTGTGGCTTGAATAGACATGCCTCATACAAACCTGTAAATTTGAGCATTTCTCTAATTTTAGGCGTGTTTTCGTTTTCTTCATCCTACACATACTGAACGAAAAGAAGAAGGAGGAGAACCTGCCAAGCCTGACTAGGAAAACAAGCACTCTGCTGAAGGTACGTTTTGTTGGACCTTCCTTTGATATTTTACATAGCGCTATAGTTGTCGACTGTGCAGTTTATCACGTGTTTGTTTCTCACATGCGTGGCTTATTACATGCATAACTTTTTCCAAGTAAATGCAACCTAAAAGAAAGACCCTGTTGTCACTTGAGCTGCAGGCCGCAACACGCAAACGGCGGAGCCTTGGAAGAAAGGAAAACTGGCTGACGTTACACACATTCCTCATTTCCTCAGCACGAAAGAACGAAGATTATAGAGGAAACGCAATAATCTAGTCGTTTCCGTGTCTCATCTACAACTCTCGCTTTTCGCTGTAGAAATATTGATCAGAACCTTGCGTCTAGCTAATGTTATCTAGCTACGGTTTTCCGAAGGATGTAGGTTCGGTCCCTACCTGCGGCAAGTTGATTCTTCGTCCGTTGTATTTCTTTTCTTTTCTGTCATAATTACTGTACTATAGTTAAAACATACAAGAAATGTATATATGCCTTCCATAGCTTCACTGCCTTGTTTAGTAAGTCGCGCAAGGCTTGAAACAGCGAAGCTGGGCGATTCTGAAGTTTGCTTCTAGGTTGTCGCTAGGCGACGGTACGTTGTTTCTACGTTGCTTCTCAGCGCAGAGAGGTTCGAGTTAAACCACAGACAGTCACAGGTACGACACGGATGTCCAAACTCCAGAGACAAACTCGCACCGAAACCAAGCGTTCACACCTCACATATATACGGGCACGTCGTCGTTAGCGTAGGGCTTCCGTCGCATCGGGGTCTTCTCGCAGCCACCATTGCCTTTCCAGCTCCCTAGTATTAGGCAGTTTTAGAATAGCGTACGCAAAACTTTGCGTTGGCTTTTCGCGCAACTGCGTATGCGTCGTACGCTAACCGCTTGCGGGCTCCCGTTAAGTGACGGAAATAGCGGGCCGCAAACGCTAACGCTAACTTAGCGTACGCTATTCTAAAACTGCCTGTTATCTCGTTGTACGTACCGCTGAAGCACTCTGTACAGATTCTTCAGCGAAGCTGAAACGTGTTTATTACTGGGTTAATCCCGACGGTTTAATAAAGCGTTTCTCAATTGCTGGTTACATCTGTCTAGAAATACTAATTGGTGTTTGTCGCCCGTCTGTTGCCTTCATATTCAGTGAACCAGCGATGAGTAGTGGGATTTGTCCAATTTCTGTGGCCCATACCCGTTCATGATGATGATAGTTTTTTGTACACATTTGTACACACCATTTTTTTTACGGCCGACTTAAGCAGCTGCGCTGTTAAAATAAACTAGCCATCGATCAATCACCCTCTTTCGTTGTTTCATAGCGAGTGTCTCGTTCCGGCAGACTCGATGTCTTACGTAGTATGCGTGGGTCTATTGGTCAGCTTCCAACTCGTAATAATCCTTGCTACGTGACGCCAGCCGCAAAAAAAACAGCGTTCCACACTCACCGTCATGGCAGCGAGCGGCGCTGGCTAACACTCCCAGGATTACACAAACATAGATACCTAATAAGCTGATGGGAAAGCGGCCGCCGCTTTAGCTCATTTGGTAGAGCATTGGACGCGTTATCCAAATGTTGTAGGTTGGGTCCGTACCGTACGGGTGCCTGAACCCGTTGGGAACGGGTTCAGGCACCCGTTCCTGCGTTGAGCGGCGTCGCCGTTGTAGTCGGCGTAACCGGTAGAGCAAACGAGGACGAAAGAGAGACTGCCCCAAGGAGTTTTCCACTATGACAGCCAGCGAGACGCTGTGTTGGAGTCTGCAATTCCTCGTGCCTGCTCGCGCATCTTGTGGCAGCGCAACGCATGCATTTAAGGGCCCTTTATAGTACGGCGCAGCGTTCGCGTCAGCCAGCGGTGGCGGAAGTTGGCGACGCAGGGTTCACCACGTTACGTTGCCGCGAAGACTGAGCCACGGCCGGAGTGGAGAGGAGTACGGGCGTGACCGAGCATTCTATATATACTCCCACTCGTGCCGCGCCCCGTCGCCTTGACGCATGCGCATTTCCTAGCAAAATCAAAACCCCTAAACATCTGCGCTCAGGATTCGCATTAAGCAGTATCGTAATCGACGGTGAATTTTTCATCCACTTTGATTCATTTCCATTGATGTCATAATTACTATACTAGAGTTAAAACATACAAGTTACGTACCCTATGCCTTCCTTAGGTTCACTGTGCGTTGGTTTCATCAGGTTGTGTCTAACAAAAAGAAACGAGCCCTCGATCAACCCTCCCCCCCTCCCCTTTTTTTTTTTTCGTACGATGTAAAGGTATTATATTGAGCATGGCCGACTCTGTGCAACACGTTAGTCAGTGGAAACGGAATGAACGTTCTCACGGATTCTGCGTGCTGCAGTTTGTTTCCCGCCACCGGAAATCGACCATGTCCCGCACGCTACAGTGTCGTACCGCGTGGGTTGCGCTCCTGCTCTCTCTGACGCGAGCAGCGCAGCCACCCAACATCGTGATGATCCTCGCTGATGATCTGGTAAGTAACGCCAGTACGGCTGCCCTGATCGTCATAGTGTAGCGCGAAGACACGAATACAAAGACACGGAAACGTGCAACATGTGTCATTGTATTTGTGCCATCGCGCCACACTATGACGATCAGCAAACACCATCTATATAGGCCAACAACGAGTCCTCCTGTAGAACATGGCTATCCTACTCGATGTTAACTATCGCCGCCTGCAGTCTTCCATGTATAATAGGTCATGGTACTAGCGAAATAGGAGATGAGGACGAGATGAAGAAACACGGGACCACGCTAGTCCTATGTTCCTTCATCTGATTATTCTCGAAACTAGCTAGCCCATCTTTCCGCCTTTCCATGTATACTTCCATATTCCCCATATAATCTTCCATATTTTATAATCTTCTATGTAATCCATAATTCCATACAATCTTCCACATCTACTTTCATATATATTTACTAGACTGCGGGCCGGTTTCATAAGGTTCTTGGTTATTATGTCCCGCATCAACATTGAATAGAACAGTTTTTTTTTTTAATTCGAGTGCAAGAGCTTCTTTTCTTCACATACACGCTATCTGATATCTGGGTGAGTTACCGTTGCTTCGTCATAAGAAAACCTAGTTCAGAGACTCGGACAAGCAAACGAAACGACAAGTACTGCTTTTATTCTTGTTTGTGTACCGCCTGTTTGCTCTGTGCTTCTAAGGGGTAAGCTTTTATTTCACTTCCACCTGCTTACGAGGACGTTCGCTTTGATCTTCAGAGCAAGCAATATCGAGGACCGCATTCCCAAATTTCTCTTAGGCTACACTTGTTCACAAGAGGAAGTTCCAGACATGTTTGGGAATGGGCCTATTACTATAAAGAAGGTCCCCGGCCATAGGCAAATATCATTTACGAAATAAACGCTTTGTGAATGTAATATTTTCATCGTCGCATAATAATGCTAATAAAGGTAACGCAGTGAGAGTCTGAATGCTAAACTATGCCAATAAATGGTTTATGTTTTCCATTAATTTACGTTTTTCATCAGAGCACACTCGAATTTGCGTGGTGATAGCCAAACCGCCCAGGACGTTCCTGAAAATACCCATATCACCATAACCATAATTTGAAAGCACTGGTAGAAGAAAGAGAAAGCACACGGTGTTGCGTGTTCAGATATACATGGATGCCTTGTTTTTCTCTTTTCTAGTGATCTCCACAAGCATGCAACCTAAGTGGGCTTCTGAGTGGAAATTTTTACTGTTGCGCACCAAAGCTTCAAGTTCTTCCGCCAACAAAGATAAAACGTTCGCTAGGCTTTCCAAAGTGCGATAGGAGTCGAGACATAACTCTGCTTGATGTCATTTCTTTTTAATTTTTTTGATTACCTCCTGACACTATTCTAGAATCATCTTGTTTGACGCGTCATGGTCTAGGGGCACCACGTTAATGCTTCAGAATGATAGCCTTCTTTCTTTCTTTTTACGGCCTCTGTGATCCCTGGCAATCGATAATATTCGATACCAGGGGCACAATGATACAGTGCAAGTGCACACAGCAGTAACATAGGCTCAAAAATATTGTTCCTTATGTCTCTCTCTTTGCTGCGATGCTGAAGATAATGGATACAGCACTAAATATGTGCCACTAATGAGACCAAATTGGATCATCGGGCTCAAGGATCGAAGCTAATCATTTTCCAGTACACTGGTTGCATTTTACCTCATGATATTTCGGTTTTCTTATTAACTTGACAGGGTCATTAAAGTTTAAAAATTAGATTGACCTGTGTTATATTTCAAAGTAGTCTTGAAAGACCAAAAAGGTGAGCCTTAATGTCAGAGGATGTTTGAGAAACCAGAAGAGACTAAAAAATGAAAGACAGCTGGTGACACCGCCTCCAGGTCTCCGCATCAGCTCGCCTTGACGTCACAGGTTTTAACATCTACTAGGACGTAGTCAGCTTTTTCTATGCAAGAGTAAGCTATGTTTTATTATGTAATTACATTTTCTGCTGATAATACCTCAGTCTTATAAAATAAAGTCAAGTACATTTCTAGTAAGTTATAAGACATTTAAGTTACATTAAACTCTTCTTAGTGCTACTTACCTACACTCCATCCACATATTGGTATGTTTTGACTTTTGAGGCATAGGATGCCGGGAGTGAACATTTATGACTATTAGTCGTATGGCCGATGTGCCAGTTGCGGCGCTTCAAAAAATATAAAAATATCTCACTGTTGCTCTGAACATAGGCGTGCGCAGGGTTCCCCATTAGGGGGGGGGGGGTCGATGGTTCATCGCAGCGCCTCCCCGCCCTACTAAGTCAATGTACGAGGCAGATTTTGCGCCCCCTCCCCTCTTAGGTGGCTAGGAGGGTCAGTGTATGGATCAGATTTTGCGGCCCTCCCCTTAGGTGACTAGAGGGGGCGGCCGCCCCTCCTGCCCCCGCATAGATTTCTTCCGCATAGATTTCTTCCGCATAGATTAATTAATCAATTGTCGTGGTTTAACGTCCCCAAACCATCATACAATTATGAGACACGCCGTAGTGGAGGGTTCCGGAAATTTCGCCCACCAGGGGTTCTTTAACGTGCACCTAAATCTAAGTACGCGGGCCTCAAGCATTTTTGCCTCCATCTAAAATGCGGCCACCGCGGCCGGGATTCGATCCGTCTTCCGCATAGAGGCTGCTCAAATACGCATAATTGTATTATGCGGCAAATAATGCGCATCGATAATACTCGTGCGTTAACCTGCTCAATATTGAACTTCCCCGTAATTGATGTATGCCTGTGATGGCCCTCAGAAGATCATTGCGACAAAAATCTAAACCACTCAGACAATACTGGACCTTATCGTCATTCGTTAGGTTCATTTAAACATTCGAAATGCGGTGCCAGGCTCTCTCCTGTCATATGGATTTGTCGGCATGCCCCTACTTCCGAAATTCCAGCTTCTATCGCACTCAATGGCACCTCATGTCCTGTGAACGGAAATGAATCACTAAGAATGCTTCCTCGATTGTGATTACTAGCTCGTTACGCCCATAATTAGGTTTTATGTTAACTTTTTTTACGAAGGGGAAAGTAGTTTCTGCCAAACAACAAGAATAATATATCATATATGTAAATTTATATGCTGTAAACATTAATCATTATGAACATTCACTTAATTCTGTGTCTAATATTGTATACTCAGGCTCTTCCTAACTTACCGTTAGTTTCTATTCTACTTGCATATTTTGTTCCTTTTTTTTTCTTATTTCTTGTGTGTATGTGCTTTAGCACTCCCCCTCTGTAATGCCTCTGGCCCTGAGAGGCACAATAAAATGAAAAATGAATGAAAATGCAAGGTGCGCTACCCTGAAACTATAGTCCCCATTGGTTTTTGCACAATAACATTGAAACCGGCGCAAGTATTCCCAAAATACTTCACGTGGTCACGCACTAGCCTGTTGTGATAGGCAACATATTATTAGGTATGGCCGCCGATCAGTGGCGCGATGCTTTTACGAATGGAAGCATTTGTGAAAATTCGGATGTCATCGGATAATTCACAAATATTTACACTTGTATGGAATCAGCCTGTATTGTCGCACTGTTGCCTTGGTAAAATTGTATGCGCGCTGCACAATTCACCGCTCATGTACGCACCTATATGATGTCAATCAAGCACGTTGAGGACCCGGACCAACAGCTTGACTTCGCAAATCTTTTCGTTTTTTAGAACTATTTGTTAGTTGCCGTAGAATAATTAAGGCTCGCACTTGCACACGAACTCCACCAGCACTGTCCGATATTTGTTGCAGCTAGCTAAACAGAGACTCCTCCATGTGTTCTACGTGCTTCCGCTTTGCAAGCCATCCAGCTGAAAGGTCAAGCCCTGTAGGCTTTATTCAATAAACGAACAAAAGTGAGAGCAATAGACTGGTCTCCTGTCTCGAACAAAACAAACAGATGCGGTACCATATTAGCGTGATGTGCTTCCGCCCTTTCCTGTAGCATCGAGAATAGTGTTTCGCATTGTCGACGTGTACAATTTTAGCCATTGTGCGGGCGTGGCTGTTTATGCCGCGGATCGGTGGCGCAGGGCTGGCACGACGTGAGTTACCATGGTTCGGACCAGATCCCGACGCCCAACATCGACGTGCTCGCCATGGACGGCGTGGTGCTGGCCAACAACTACGTCCAGCCCCTCTGCACCCCGTCTCGCGCTGCTCTGCTCACGGGCTACTACCCCATACACACCGGTGAGACTAAGCACACTCAACCAATCGATATATCTCTAAACCAGTTGGTTTAGGTCAGGGGTCTCAAACAGGCTGCCCACGGGCTGCATGCAGTCCGGCCCGCACATGACTGTTTCCGTGCCATATTTTTTTATTTGTTAGTAGGTTCATGAGCTACACAGACATGACTGGTCTCAAGCATTTTTTTTTTTCATGAGGCACTCCATGCGGTCACCATGTATCGAACCGTGAAATAAAAACTCTACATTTCAGAATCGGCGTCCAGATTATAGTAAGATCGGTATCGATATGCTGTTCGAATGCTGACTGCTAGTCACCTTCAGAAATGGCCCTTATGTGAGATATGGGAAAGGCCGCCTTTCAAATGGCAACGTTAGCTGACACTTTGTACAAACTACCCCTCTCCCCACCTCCCACCCCGTTCCAGCCTTCTTTCCTGTCCTGACCCTTGCGTGGCCAAGTTTCGTGTCTGCAGCCCGCTATCTGAGGTGAGTTTGTGACCCCTGGCTTAGGTGGAGCCTCTGCTACATTACTCGTACATATTATGTTTAACCTTGTTCTCGTATTCGCATAACATTCCCCACATTGAGTATACTATTGCTAGTACCTTTGTTCTAAATATAGTTTTGTGTGTGATAAATGTAGAATACATGCCAAAGGGATTTGCGTAACTTGAATCTCACTTTACAATAACGAAGGGATTTTACATGATACAGATCAGCGGTGTACTGTTCGTAGTCATCCCGAGTTATATATTAAGTGTACGCCAAGTCATCTTGTTGGGTAACTTCGATAATTAAAATTTCTATAACTTGAAAAGTAGCTGAGCGTGTTCAGAATCACTGAGCAGTTATTCCCATGACATTACTTTTTTTTACATGATTGCTTCCCCAGGCTGCGCGAAATGCACGCGGAAATGACGTCATTTCAAAATCTGTCGTCGCCGCCTTCTCTCACGTCTGCTTCACCGCGAGTTCAATCACACTTTCAAAGACCAAATACCGCATGCCCTTTGTTACGAAAGCTAACGAGTTATTATTATTATTATTATTATTATTATTATTATTATTATTATTATTATTATTATTATTATTATTATTATTATTATTATTATTATTATTATTATTATATGGTTGCGGCTGGCATATTCCCAACAACGATTCTGACGAGGTTAAGTGCATGGGTGCGAGTGCTCTTGCTTCATTTTACATCGGTTACTTTCGCTTTAAGGTTTTGCAAAACCCGACCGAGAAATTTGCATATACACACGCACCACAGGCGACGTCAGTTTCTTTTGATGCGTAGAATTCTTTGTCGAGACGATAGAAAAAATCAGTGCGAAGCCAGAAAACCTCTTTGGGTCCAACTTGCAAGTAACTAACACCCATATAAGGAAGCACATTCGAGGTGCAACACAAGGTAAACGTGACCCGCCAAGGTGGTCTAGGGGTTATGGTGCTCGACTGCTGTTCCGTAGGTCACGGGATCGAATCACAGCCGCGGCGACCACATTTTAGATGGAGGCGAAAGTGCTTGAGACCCGTGTGCTTAGATTTAGGTGCACGTTAAAGAACCCCAGCTGGTCTAAACTTTCGGAGCCCTCCACTACAGCGTCTCTCGTAATCATATCCTGTTTTTGGGACGGTAAAACCCAGCAATTATTATTATTAGGTACACGTGAGAACGAAAGCGAAGACAAATATTATTTATGCAAGGAATGTTAACAGGACAATTTTGTGCAGGGCGGAGAGTGATAATGGACTATGGCTTGATGAACGATATCGCTCGCTATCGCTCGGTTGATCACACTTTCACTTCCGGGCCATTTGCGCCACATTCCAATCATGTTTGAATGCAATATCGCTCGTGTTTTGTGAGGCAGCTGGGGAACGTTAACGAAGCCTTGCCAGCAGAACGTTATCAAGAGCGCAGTGACTAGGCGTTATCCGAGCACCGAAATAATAAGGCATCTCCCTACCAGATTTTATTTTTTTTGTATAAAATTAGTCCAGCGGAAAAATGGCACATTCACACGCGCACGCACTCACACGTTCACGCAACCAAAACATGCATGCAGCGCTGTCTGCGTGAAAGTGTGAGTGTGTGAACGTGTCGTTTTTCCGCCCGATACATTTTATACAAAAAAGAACGATCAACCAGTTCAACATCAAGTTCTCCCTGCCAGTATTTCGCCACACTGTGTTTTTCCATGCGCGATAATCTTATGCGACATCCTTGCCGCACTTGTTTGCACTGCATGTCATATTAGAAATAACCACTATACCTTAATCTACTGGGATAGCACAAGTTGCGACACCTCTAGTGCTTTTTTTGTATAAAAATAACCCAGTGCGAAACTGCCGCATTCACACGTACACACACCCACATGTTCATGCAACCAAAACACGTACAGTGCTAGTTGCGTGAATGTGTGGGTGTGTGAATGTGTCATTTCCGCGCTCAATGCATTTTATACAAAAAAGAACGATCAACTAGTCCAACAACATGTTCTCCCTGCCAGTATTTCGCCACACCATGTTTTTTTCATGTACGATAACCTGATACGACATCCGTGCCACACTTGTTTACACTGCATGCAGTATTAGAGAAATCATAATACCATAACCTTCTGGGATAACAGATGTTGGAGAGGAGGGGGCGGGGGTAGAGTATCAATGTTTTGTAATCACTGTGGTATAATGTATGAAGCGAGTTAGATTTCCGTAATCCAACGTAGCGCCAACATCAGCGCAGTTCTGTTTTCGAGAAATTTCGGCTCGTTTGCAAAGTTATTGCAACGGCGGAAATTCGATAGCACAGGTTTTATTGAAGTCAGAGCCTTTCCACTGTTTGATATCGAGTTCCATGTATAAGTCTACGTTCAGAGTCGTTATGACGAGAAAAACACGAAATCGCACGAGGTACGCGAGATACCGGAAGCACGGCTTCACCTTTCCAGTCGTTTGCTTGTACAGTTGAGCGTGTTATCTATCATTTTCATATATATATAAGTATCAATACAGACTTACTATGTTAGCAACACGTTTAACGAGGCGTTTAAGGTCGCATGCTCTTCTGAAACGTGAACACTGAAAATGGGAATGTAACTAAATTTTTTCCACCGCTTCGCAATGTACTCGAACTGATGTCTTAGTCGTACACATCGCATCTTCCTAGAAAGATAACGTAGGTTAAAGTGGCGCTGTGTCAGACACGCTTTATAAATAAGTACGCCTTTTGCACACCGCTTTTGAGTATGAATAACGGTATCCAAAACAAAAAGTACATTTTACGCCTAAGCTGTTTGCAGCAAACATTTCAGCATATGTTGATGCTAGACAATTATTATCGAAGTCGTCTGGCTCGCAAATGCACTAACGAAAGAAAAGTCACACATAAGCCGATTCAAATGTTATAGTTATGAGACTTTTTAAGCTGAACCGTGCACTCCGCAATACTGCTGCGAGACCCCGCAAGACATCGCGAGAACTTGTGCGCAGTTTCCCAAAGAATATTTCCAAAAACCCTGCGTAGAGACTTCCGTTGCGTAATGTTTCGCATTAAGCAACTGGAAATCTCGAATTTCGGTAAATCCCTACACTGGGGGTTCCGGAAGCGTAATAGAAAGCCCCGAATTGCGGACGCATTACTTAATGCGCATTCATTTGTCCCTCCGAAATTCGGGTGAGTAACCTTGAGGCAAAGCATTGCGCAACTCGTTCTAGCACAATACAGACACGAGGGCCCAGTAAGCGGAGCGTATGCCTCAGTGGTGAAATATTTTACTGGTAGATTATACAAAATGAGTTCTGGCATTACATTACATTCCATCGGGCGATGCGTGGTCGCATATTGTGGATTGACGTATGCAGGGTCGCGGAACGGCTGTTTGACGTGGCGGCATGGGTGGGACGATACTGGAGGCAGTGAAGTACTGAAAAGCATTACAGGGCTAGGAGACCGACCAAACAGACGCACCACACCTTAGGCACCGAGAAAGCAGGCACACAGAGCTTTGTTTATTAAAAATATTGTACTCTTTATCACATTGCTGAGATAAGGGCATCCAGATACGGTCGCCGTTCTAGTGCGTAGTCATGCAGAGAACAACAGTCAGCAACGAGCACACCTGTTTAAGTACTTCAAATGGGACTACATTTACACTGGTTTATGAGTTACAGGTAAAACTCTAACGAAACCCTCTTTTACGAAGATACTGATTTAAGAAATTTCCATTCCCCAGTAGGCACCCATAGGGTTCAATGTTGCAATCAATCCGAATTAACGAAACATAGCACCAAAACCGATTTAACGTCGTTATTCCTCAAATAAATGAGTAAACAAGCAGAGCCTTCGTTATAATATTAGAAAAGACGGGTTTTCCTTCGAGTGTGCGCTCTAACATTATCGCGGTAATCGATCTAGGCGCCCTAGTCACGGCCCTTGGTTTATTTTGACCAGGCTGCATGCCGCGCCCATGCATGGAACAACGTACTCAACAGCCGGTAGCGCTCTTACGTAACATATGTGGCATTACGGGTGGCGGTGATTTATTCTTCACGCAATATGCTCCCACAGGAACACTATGGCGGTTGCTTCTGTTATTTCATGGTTTATGCGACAGATGGTACTGATCACCTCCGCGCAACTTTCCTGCTCAGCCTGCTGGCGATCACTGAGATCATTCTTTGCCCCCGTCTTTACATATCGGCAGCCTGTCATAGCTTCACGTGACCGTCTATGCCTGCATCGCTCGAACGTGGGATGCTTCATGCCCGTGCCGCCCACGTGGACTTTTCACAAGCGCAGGCGTGGTCTTGCGGCAAATACAATGCCGTGGTAGCTTTTGGGTGCCGGTATGCGTTACAAATTCAGATTTCGATTGACCCAAAAATTCCCTTCTCAATTTTACGAACGTCCCGATTTAACGAAATAATTCGAGCGCAGTCATCACTTTGTTAAATAAAGTTTCAACTGCAATAGATATTTTTGTGGTGAACCGAAGAAATGTCGAGACTTTCGACACCTGGCGAGAATCGCCCAGCCATCGCGAGAACTGGCAAGACACTAGAGCAGGGGCCTCAAACTCACCTCAGCTAGCGGGCCACATTCACGAAATTTGTCACAGTGGCCGGGGCAGCGAAGATGGTGGAAGAGGGAGGAGGGGGGAGGGGGGGAGAGAGAGAGTTTAAACAAAATGTCACTTAACGTTGCCATTTGAAAGAACGCTTTTCCCACATCCCATATATGGGTCATTTCTGAAGGGGATTAGACGTCAGGTTTCAAAAAACATGACGATACTGATTTCCACAATACTGGACGCCGATTCTGAAATATAGAGTTTTCGTTCCACGGTGATGTTTCAACTCATAATGACTGCATGGTGTGTCTCACGAAAACAAATGCTGAGACCAGCCCCGTCTCTCTAGCTTACCGGAACAAAACGCTATTAATTGTAATAGGCGAGAAAATAATGCTAGTACTATTTAGCAAAGTCTCAAAACTTCATTCCGCGCGAAGCCGCGGGCTGCGTGCTTGAGACCCCCGCGCTAGAGATACAGCTAGACCTGCCGATATTTCTCGAGACCATCCACAGATGTTCCTAATGACTACTGAGCATTAATATCAAATTGACGTTCCGCCCCACGGCTAGGTCGTCCCGTCATGAAAAGAATTAACGCAGCGGATAGGTTAAACGCTATCGATCGACATCAGTATGTGTGAACAGTATCTGGTACTGAATATTGTCACGTTGTTGTGACAATGAAGAAGCAAGCGGTCAAATAGGTAAAGACTGCATTGTTTATTGGATGAACTTATGCCCCACAAGAGGGACACTCACAGCACAAGCAAGTAACACTCTCAGTACAATGATAGCGGATGGAAAGGTCGCCGGTCGTCAATAATCTGATCGTCGGTAAAACACGCCGTCTCTTATACATGCGTGATCGTAGATTGTAGCCTTATCGCTGGTGTTCGCGTTAGCTCCAGTATAAACTCAGCTACTCGCGTCGTGCGCGCAATCTTATAAGAACAGTCTAAAAAAATCATGGAGGTTCCCAAGTATTCCGGCGCGGCCTGCGCCGAGCATTGGTGACATGTGTAACAGTTTTCGTTACTGAAACCCGGTCGCGTTAAAGGGGTGCTTACACGAAAATTTTCTGTTGTCTTTTTTGCGGCAAATGAAAGGCCAAGCCGCCAGAAGCCTAGAAAATGTACTGGTAAGCGTGGGTGCACCCTGAAAAGTAATTACATGTTCTTAAAAGTTAGTTTCGGTTCATACTGTACCCTGATCTCATGACACGATATGCATATAGGTGTGCGCCGCGTTCTGCATTAGGTCAGAACGGTTAATAGGGCAGGTTGCTGTGCTTCCATCTTGAACGAATAAACAGCGCGAAAAAACGAGGACGAGCAAAGGAACGACAGACACGGGTGCTGACCGATCTGATCGTTGGTGATCTGATCGCCCGTGTCTGTCGCTCCTTTGCTCGTTTTTTCGCGCTGTTGATTCGTTCTACATGAGGGGGTGTCAAGTTTCACTGCAGCCTCCGCCCCCCCCCCTCCCCTTCCGAAAGAAAGCAAGCACCGCAATTGGTGCAAAGATGAGAAAATGAAGTGATGTCGCGCTTCTCCCGAAGGCCTCCTATTGGTCCTCGGCTTTCCAGGGTATAGGTAGGAAGTAAACAGATCTTTGAAGTCTTATAAGGTGAACTTGTTGGCTAGTTGGTTGAACATCTTGTATCAGGAAACCGCGGTAAAAAGGAGGACGAAGCGTAGGAACCAACAACACAGCACGTAAAGCGCTATATGTGGCGTGTTGTTAATTCCTACGCTACGTCCTCGTTTTTACCACGCTGTTTCGTGATACAATATCTTTGAATGCATCACTATGGGTTCGGTTCTTCGTCACCATAATTGTCAAAAGAACGTGCTAGCCATAAGCTGCGCATGACGTGAAGGGTGCGACTTAGTAATGTTATGGGACAGAATTGGCGCTTCCCGTTTAAATTATTAGGCGATGCCCCCCCCCCCCTCTACTGCAATTACTGAACTTCACACTTGCTTGAAACCGTCTCTGTATGCAGGAGGTTAGCATGGCAGAGTAAACTCATCTTCGAAAATGGGTGTCAGTGCCCCTTAAATAAAAAAACAAACGAGCGTGGCGATATTTTATGGAAAGGCAGTTTAAAGGTGTTTGAGCGACGAGAGCGGCGCATGCGTCCAAGCTCTGATTCAGTCAAGAAAGAAGCGCAAACAATGAACAAAAGAAGTGATCGATCCAATATGTGGAAGGGAATGAACCACGTGTCCTATGTGTCCTGCTGCAATCAGCAGCTGTCGGAAGAGGCGATCGGTAGCTACTGCTACCAGCGCCGACATTCGACTTCGCTATGAAACCAGTTACACTTTAGGACCGCTCCATCTTATCTGCGTGTTCTTTCTCTTTTTTTTTTTTTGGAACGGTCTTTCTTTTTAAAAACTCCGAGCTCAGGTACCTTCTTTTACTAGCTTCGAGCAAATGTTCGAGCTATCTATGCTCTCTCAGGCACGGGGATCCCAACTAAAGAGCTACGTTTCCGCACTGGAAGCGGCGTTGTTGTTATCATCAGAGCCGGAGCGCGATGGTGTCTCGTTGAAGCGGTTCGAAATAGGGCCAGTATTACGACTAAAGAAACGAAGCAACGGCGATGGCTCTTTCCTCTGATTGTACTCTGTTTACCCGTTATACCGATCGCTCCCTCTACTCCGCTATAATAAGCTCCGCGGAACATTGTTGCACTATCTCTGTAAACGTTCGCGTTTATAGATCAGGCCTCTGCCGAAGTGCTGAATTTTCACAATTCTAACTCGGAGCAAACATCAAGTAACAAAAGTTGAGCGCGTTTGGTGCTGCTTGCCAGAACAAAAAAAAAAAAAAAAACTAATAACGCGGTGATTTCTTCAACTTACTTATCGCACTACATAGGCGGATGTAGCCGTATTCATTGAAAACACCGACGTGAACTGCCATAATGCGTTAAACGAGAACCCAAACAAAGTAACGGCAAATCACATTCTCGAGGGGATATTTAATGCGCTGACACAGCAGAAAGGAAGGACCAAATCAAGTAAGTCGAAACTTTATTTCAGATTTATTGATTAGGTTTGAACCATGAAACTTTATTCAGTGTCCTGTCAAAATTACTGTTATAACGTGTTCTTAAATTTGGGATAAGAAACGCCAGCTGATGCCATTTTACACAAACTATGAAAGGCGCAATGCGCTAAAATTCAGTGTAAATTAGAAGACACGGCTATTCTCAATAGCCCCAAATGACGAGAGAAATTGTTCAAGCTTATAAAACTGAAAACAAGAGAAATTACCCCACTTCCAACCAGTTTTCAGTCTGCAGAAACAGCGAAGCTGCGGTTCTCCTGTGTTTCTTTTGTGGCTACCGCTTCATCCGCGACCGAGGCAGTTTCGCCATCTATGGGCGTATCTGGGAACCGGTTTTTGCGGGACGACTTTAGGCACATTCCTCGGTCCGCGCTTTCCCGTTTCACTCTGCGACTATTGCTTCGTACGCGACCGAGGCAGTTACCGCCATCTATGGGTGTATCTGGGAACCGGAGCGTGACATCCAGCGCAGACACTCATCTGCCGTCAGGCCCAGCCTTGTATGGCCAGAGGAATAATCGGTAAGAAGAAGGGCTGCCCCGTGACGAAAGAGGGCTGGCGTAAGGGGGGAAAACAGTGCCTTGCCGACAGGTGCGAGAGTGAAGCTTGGTGGAAAAGGGGAACCACTGGGAGGCGCGCCAGGGCGCGCCAAGATGATCTAGGGTGAGGCTCGGCAGAAATGGCGAACCACTTAGAGACGCCAAGAGGGGCGAGGGTGAGGCTCGGCGGAAAACGCGTCAGAACCCAGCTGTCTGCGACAAGTAGGTCAGTGAGTGAGAAGTGTCGTAGTAAGTGAGTGAGAAGTAGGTCGGGGCAGTATAGAGAAGGGCGTCGGTTCTTCGGGAATTAGCTTTTCCAGAATGCCCATGTCTCCCGATGAAGAAGCCGCCCGAAATAGGCAGTAGAAAGGCAATAGCCTGACGAAGGCTATTGCTTGTTTCGAGCCGCATTGTCATCATGTTTAATTTGGATTGAAGTGCCAATGACCGTGAAGTGGAACAGGGTTACCTGAACCATATCAGGTAGTGCTCATGTGACCTTTAGCGTAACCTTTACTAAGGTCCGCACACAAACTTTGTATTAACGAGCACCGATAATGGTGTGCTATAGTCTCCAATAATAAACTAGGCACGTGTACTGTAGGTAACTCAATGATTTAGTTTCTTTTGGAGTAGAATATGCAACGTGCGTCAACGGTTGAGGGTGCCTTTGGTTCTAGCAGTTGGGGCGTATATACATTGAACTACGCTTGCGGTGCACTTTTAACGCAATTTTTGTCACGTGTGCTCGTGTCATTCTTGCAGGGACGCAGCATTCAAGTTTTCGCAGCGCGCAACCTGTCGGACTAGACCCCGACTTAAAGCTGTTGCCAGAGTACCTCAAGGACTTAGGCTACTCAACCCACATGGTTGGCAAGGTGAGAGGCAGTAGCAGTAAGCTACTACGCACTATCGCAACGCGTTTGTCCGGTGACCCTTATAATCTCATTGCAGCACGGATATTGCTTTATCGTTTGGTTTCTTTCTGGTAAGTGAAGAAGAAGAGTGAATGTGTGCAAGCGCTCTTGGAAGACGGTGCATCGAATGAAAATGAAAAATATTCAGCCGAAAAGCTCGCAAGGGTGTTTCTAAAATATAAAAATTGATAATCAAACAATTCATAAACGAATGATGGTACAATTTACATTCATTCTAAACCCATCTTCTTTAGGCTGCGCTCTTTTCTGCGCCGTGAATGCTCTCTTACAATAAGCGTAAAGTGGCAATAATGGGGGAGGATGGGAACCAGCGGCAAGAAATCCGCGAACAAATTTATAGATTTTGTTTGCGGTGTGATGAATCAAATCCTGCTCACGTGAGGACGTCTTTACACCGAACAGACAGATCAGTGTGTGAATCGCCGCTAGCTGTCAGCAAAATAAAACGCTGAAAAAGGAAATGAGCTTACATTTGCCTCATCACTGCGGGCAGCATACAAATGCATGCTAATTTTGCTTTCTTAACTGTCGTCGTAGCGCATTGGTTATGGAGATCATGTTCAGCTGTAGGTCGCGTGTTTCATATCTGACTACGGCGCGGCGGCTGCGTTTTGACAGAGGCGAAACGTAGAGACGTTCGCGAAACTTGACTGGTGCGCGGCAAGGAAATCCAGGCACTCACTCACTCATTCACTCACTCACTCACTCAATTAGTTAATCAAATATTAATTAATTAATTATTTACCTCAGCAGAAAGTATCGATGTAATCTATAGCGATTTCAGAGAGGCATATGATACGGCTAATATGTGTATCAGGCGTATCATCGGTGACATTTTTCGATGGTGACGGCTAAGGCCCTTGGGCCAGAAGCGATAATGGGACCGTATCATACACCACATCTTGTGCCTGTAAAAAGATTTTTCTTCCACTTATGGGTTGCGTCTTTTTTTCTGAGCTATATCCGCAACGCCCTTTAAATAAGATGCTCTTTATCAAAAAAGCTACGAAGTTAAAAGTTGTGCACTGAGCGTTGATTGTTACAGCGAAAACTCACATATGCCAATCTCTCAACACGCACTATCTGACAAACGTCTTTGTCAGACCGAAGAATTGACACACACTGCAAATTATGGAAGCACTAGGCACTGAATGTGCATATTAAAATATTCTGTAAATTTTGCATCCACTCACATATAAAGAAAAAAAATAAAATGATCATTCGATAGATTGACCAAACGCGTACTATGTGGGGTTGCATGAAATGATTATCCTTTTGGAGTAGCTCTTGTTCGTGCGTTGCTCTTCTGTCATCATGGCAGCATTCGCCATACCCATTGACTTTCATGCCAGATCGACAGGTTTTAATAAGTGTCCATCCTCATACTATGTCTCAGGCAACGCTACAGCATTTTTAGTGCATCTATTTTTGGAGTCCGTGTGTGTAGTTAAGCGGCTGTGACATTTATCTTCAAGCAGTCATCGACGTGAGAAAGAATAACTTGCGAAGTACTCATGATTGATTCTGATCTTCTGTATGTAACCGATAGTGAATCCTATTGCAGTGGCACCTGGGATTCAGCAAGGATGAATACAAGCCGACAAACCGTGGCTTCGACACATTCTATGGAATTTACAACGGCGAAGTCGATTATTGGACCCACTTCAGCAGAGATGTACGTCAATCATTTCACAAAAAAAAATTGTCCATAGCCATGTGCCATTGCGTTACATGTTTCGATTAAGATTACAAAGATAACGAATAGTGATTAGGGTGAACTGCATTTCGCACAGGGCGGAGACTTAAAAGAGGAGATACAAGACACTGAAGGACTATCTTATTAGTGTAATATTTTAATCGATGGGACAACAGTTATAAATGTTCTACTAAAATTATTTCTATTTTTCGCGATTGTTTCAAATATCGTGTGTAAACCCGCCTCGTAATCTTAGCAACTCAAACCCATGTTTCTCTCCGTATTCTTGTACCCTCTGCCTGTCATGATCCTAGCCAGGCCCGTAGCCAGGAATTTTTTTCGGGGGGTCCCACTTGCTAAAAACCCTGACTTTATGAGAAAAGCACCTATTTTATTACTTATTTTTGGTAAAAACACATACTTCAGCAAATTTTCGTGGGATGGGGGGGCGGGCCCCTAGCCCCGCCCCTCCCCTCCCCCCCCCCCCGGCTACGGGCCTGATCCTAGCATATTCTATGTCAATGTGCTCAAAGATAATTAATGAATAGCTCTGAATATTCGGGAGACAGTTCGTAGCTTCACCCTTGTAATCAAAAGCTACACTTTCCAGCTCGCGTCTTATTTTCGTCATGTACTGCTATCGTTTAAACACAGGAAACCTATGTAATTAATATTATCTTTAGATTCTATAGGTTTTAATTAAGAGTCCTTTCAAATGCGAAGCATTTCTTAGCGAACCTTAGGCACTTTGAGCGTTTCTATCTACGTATCTATCTATGTAGCCGCCTACGTCTGGGTGCTCTCGTGATCTCCTCCTTAGCTTGGTGTAGACCAAAATTGGCATGTGAAGCGTGATAGGGTTTGAAGAATATAAATCTCTGGTCATGACATGAATAACGTGAAAATGCTGTCGCGTACGTCGTTAAACCCTTTCTTCCATACACGTGTGGCACATACCCGTATACAACGGGCCACGGCAAGCGGGTATGCGCCACAGGTGATTGACAGTTGATATCTAACGGCGAGATCAAACATGCGTAATTTAAATACCAGAGCGTTAAGGAAAACCGACATCGGCAGAGCTGACTCGACGAATGCAAAGAATGAAAATCAGTATCCCAGCAGGAATCGAACCCAAGCATTCTGCGTGGCAATCAGGTATTCTACCACAGAGCCATGCAAGGCCTTGAAAACACTTTGTAAGAAGACGCAATGCATGCGTAATGTCGGTGCAATTGTGGTTGCAGTGCTGGCTATCTAATTTTACAACAAAGCAATAAACGTTACCTATGTACTCCTATGATACAGGCGTCATGCCGGGTTAACGTCAATTGTGGTTCCAGTGTTGGCTCGCTTTCATAGAAGTCGAATAAACTTTATATTTGTATACCTATGATTCAGCAAACTATATTCAAGCGTTGCTCGACCCCGGAGGAATGCGCTAATGAAAGTTGCGTATGATATTCTCATCGCCGCATTGTAAAGTGCTCTTCGTTTCGATAATACTCACGTCTGTGCTCTAAAATGGGTGCTGACGTTACGTCATACCATAATTCACGCTTTAAACGCCAGTGTAGTCGACGTGCCTGGTAAGGCCACGATGGGCACAGAACTACTACGCTTACAAAAACACTTCGATCCACCTTGTAACGCTTGGCCAAAAAATGCAGCATACGCTGATTGCTTCGCATGAAACCGATTCCCACATGGCGTGGAATCTGCCGAATTATTTAATGCTACTGGGCTCTGCATACGCTTTCATTTCGTATGAACAGCTCTTGCATGTCATTTGTGCAGATGATGGCGATGCAGCGTGCGCAGATTAATGCCAGTGGTGCTACTATTTTTTTTTTTTACATTGAACTCTAATCAGCCGTCGCTGGATATATCCGGGCATGCGCTGAAGTCGAATAAGAGACCGCTGCTCGGAGAAATGGGACGATATCTCACCGCTCTCTTCGTCAAAGAAGCGATTGAAATTATCGGAAGCCAGAATAGCAATAAGGTAAGCACATTCGCCGCATAGCAACTTTTATTAATGAGAAAAATGTAATATGATAAGAAAACATCGCTGCCTTGTCGGTTATGTACGGGTTACTTTCAAGCGATTCACTTATTATCATCCCTTCCCGATAGTGGCCAATCATGGCACTTGCGGAAGCGTGCTTTATGCAAACTAATGACGAATAAGAAAGAACAGGTAACGAGAACGAATTGTTGCAAAGAACTGACAGGGTCCCTTATGCATTCGGCTAAGAAAACTCGAAGGCGAAAGCCATCTTCTTATTTTTCTTCTCAGTCATCCTCCCCTACCCCCCGGCCCTCCGAAATCTTTCTGCACCCAACGTGGTTTTGCACTGCCTCCGTGATCCGCCCACCTTCGACCAAGCGACAATGTCATGGGATCAAGACATCACGTGACGTCGCCTTATGTGACGACACTGTGACGTCACGTATTCTGGCGATCTGTGACGCCATCACGTGATGATGATTTTCTGCATCACTCGTGTTGATGCTTATGGTCAATTTTCGCCTTTCATGAGGCATCTAAGGCTTTCACCTTAACCCTTTGTAGGACAGTGGTAGAAATGTTTGCCAATTTTTCACTGCATTTCAAACACGCATAATAAAAAGTAGCAGTTGTTCCGTGTACGAATACAACCGATGAGCGAAGCTCCTTAGAAATGGGGCGCAAGCGACTATGCGCCTGATCTCGCTGCTGGCTTTCATGAAGGCGGTAGGGTGGGGAGCGGGTGGGGAGAGCGTTTCCTGCACTCAGTGGCGTAAACGTCTAAGCGAGTGAGTGTGCGGCGCGCGTAGCGCAGGGAGAGGAAGACAGGTGGCAGAGGGGTGCGAGCGGTGATGCAGCGGAGACCTTCGACGGCGGCGACGGAACGCCGCGCGCTTTCGGCGTGCGCAGCGTTTCATTAGAGAGTTATAGTTTAGCGGGCTTAACGGAATAGCGGGCGTACCGGAATAGCGGAACCGAAATGCGCATGCGCAGTACCGTACGTGAGCCGTAGCGTTTACCGTACGCACGCTATTTTTCAGATTTAGCATTAGCGTGTTTGCGTGGTTAACGTAGTGTACGTAAAACATGGCGGCGGTTTTCGACGCCCGCTTCGAACTGAATTTAGCGTAGATGTGGACGGATCCACTTCTCTCGTGGCAAACGACTGTGCGAAATGGCTTCGCTTGCCTTCAGGTAGCTTCGACGACACGGTATTACGGATAACTTAGCGTAGTTTTTGAGATCGCTTCCCATTTCGAAAGTCCCTAGGCCTATCCAGAAGATCGGTGTAAACAAGTCAGCAACATGAAAATTTTCGCTTTTGGTGCTTAGTTCATATTTATTTACTTTTATTTTCACTAAAAACAGGAGTAATATTGCTGCGTGCGGGGATACAGGCAAGCATTCTCGGTTTTGTTTGTAGCGCCACCGACATCGACGGGATGGCACAGTGAAGAAAGAAGAGGTCGGACGTGACCTCGTGCGGCGCGGCAGCAAGGCTGGCGCGAGGGGCGCAGAAAAAAAAGAAAAAGTTGGTTGGTTTTAGGCTTCGGCGCTATACGGACGTGTCGAGTCGTTTTCTTATGTGTGCGCCACAAATTGGTGACCCGGACGTTTGGATCAAGTAGCAACTTGTGCCTGCTCATAACGTGCAACACGAAACAAAAAGACGTGGAGCCATGTCAACCACCGGCAACGAACGCCAGCAAGCCTCGACCAACTCGGCCAACGCAGAGACCTCTTCAACCGCTGCGGTTATTTCGAACACCATCCGACTGCCAGAGTTCTGGGAACGGAACCCCTCGGCGTGGTTCATCCAAGCAGAAGCCCGTTTTGAACTGTCGCGGATTACGTCCCAGACTCGCAAGTACCTCCTTGTGGTCGACGCGCTTCCAGCGGCCCTCATCGACGAGATTTCCGACCTTCTCCATTCGTTCGCGCACGACCTACCAGAGTCGCCTTACGACGTAATTAAGGCTGCTATACTGGACCGCACGGCTATGTCGGAACGCACACGGTTGCAACAGCTACTCTCAATCGAACAGCTCGGCAATCAACGGCCAAGCCAGCTACTGCGTCGATTCCTTAATCTGCTCGGCCCACGCGTTTCCACTGCGGACAGCACCTTCGTCCGTGAGCTATTTCTTCAGCGCTTGCCCAACCAAGTCCAGATGGTGCTGGCAACTGCTTCAACCCAGAATTTGTCAGAGCTCGCCACGTTGGCTGACAAGGTTATGGAAGTTGCCAATCCACTTCCAGTGGTCGCAGCTGCAATTCCGGCTTCTGCATCGCACGCCGTCAGCCCTTCACTGACAAAGCGGTCCGAGCCAGAATCACCATCATTTCCCGTCGCTGAGTTATGCGACAGACTGGAGAAGCTTCTGGTTGCCACTACTCGTAGGAGCGCTTCTCCTCCTTCACGTCGACGGCGCCGTTCTCCATCTTATCGACGCTTCTCATCCATCGAGAGCCAGCGCAATAGTGAATCACAGCAGTCTGACATCTGCTGGTACCACCGCCGTTTTGGCGCTCGCGCGCGTCACTGCCTCCTCCCTTGCACCTGGTCGGAAAACTGTCCGGCCGACCGCTAGCGGCGACAAGCGGTCACGGGCCTACCCCATGTCGCCTCTTCTATGTCAACGACAAGGTCACTGGGCAACGCTTCCTAATTGACACAGGCGCACAGGTCAGCATTCTCCCTGCTACACGAATGGATCGCACCGCTACTCCCATGCTGTACTTGCAAGCTGTGAATGGAACGCGGATTCCAGTATTTCGACAACGGTCGCTCACCCTCAACCTGGGACTACGAAGACCGTTCCGCTGGCTGTTCATGGTCGCCGACGTTCCTTCTGCCATTATCGGTGCTGATTTCCTCACCGACCATGGCCTCATTGTCGACGTCAAGCGACAACGTCTCCTAGATGCGACAACTTACCTCTCGGTGAAAGGCATTGCTGCGCCTGGAACCACAGATTTAGCCCTCTCTTGTGCTACGGTTTCCAATGAACCCTTCGCGGCTTTGCTACGAGAATTCCCTGACATCACCGCACCGCCTAATTGGAAAAAACCAGTGTGCCACGACGTATGTCATCACATCGTTACTGTCGGACCTCCTGCTTTCTTCCGGCCACGTCGCCTTGCTCCGGACAAACTCAAGGTTGCACGTGCAGAATTTGAACATATGCTGGAATTGGGAATTATTCGCCCGTCCGCAAGTAACTGGGCATCTCCACTCCACATGGTGCCCAAGAAATCGGGTGACTGGAGGCCATGCGGAGACTACCGATCTCTGAACACTAAGACAATTCCGGATCGGTACCCGTTACCCAACATACAGGATTTCACTGCCGCTCTGCACGGCGCCAACATCTTTTCGAAGATTGACCTTGTCCACGCCTACCACCAAATTCCCATGGCCGAATCAGACATACCCAAGACGGCTATTACAACACCATTCGGACTCTTCGAGTTTTTGCGAATGCCGTTCGGTCTCAGGAATGCCGCTCAGTCCTTTCAACGTTTCATTGACACAGTCACGCGTGGTCTACCCTTTGTTTTCGCCTACGTCGACGACTTGTTGGTGGCCAGCAAATCTGTGGAAGAGCATTTACAACACCTTCGTTGTCTGCTACAACGTCTATCTGACCACGGCATCGTCATCAACGCCTCGAAAAGCGAGTTTGGTGTCACTAGCTTAGTCTTTCTCGGACATCACCTGGACACCAGTGGCATCCGCCCACTTTCATCAAAAATTGAAGCAGTCCAGAGCTTCCCTAGGCCCACAACGATCACGAAGCTGCGGCAATTCCTCGGCATGGTTAACTTTTACCGCCGCTTTATCAAGAACTGTGCCGATATAGTGGCGCCTTTGGACCGTCTGCTTACCAGCAAGAACAAGACGTCCTTACTACCTTGGGACTCCACTGCTGAAGACGCCTTTATCAAGATCAAAGGCGCGCTCGCCAACGCTGCCTTTCTTGCCCACCCCAACCCCACGGCATCTCTAGCCCTCATGAGTGACGCGTCTAGCACAGCCGTGGGAGCGGTTCTCCAGCAGCGTGTTGACAACTCATGGCAACCATTAGCGTTTTTCTCCAAGAAACTCAGCCCAACACAAGGTCGTTACAGCACCTTCGGTCGAGAGTTACTTGGAATTTACCTCGCCATCCGACACTTTCGCCATATCGTCGAAGGTCGACCATTTACAATTTTCACGGACCACAAGCCGTTGACATATGCGCTTTGCAGAGAGTCGTCGACGCACATGCCACGAGAAATCCACCATCTCTTGTTTATATCTGAATTCTCCACCGACATCCGACACGTCAGCGGCGACCAGAACATACCTGCTGACACTCTCAGCCGCGTGGACGCCGTGACATCACCTGCAACTCCTGCGCCACTCGATGTGCCGACGCTCGCAGCACACCAAGCTAATGATCCCGAGCTCATACAACTGCGCTCATCTAAAACAGCACTGCGATTGCACGATATCCTGCTTGATGGCGCCAACCTCGTCTGTGACACTTCTACAGGCACACCCAGACCATTTGTCCCTCGCACGTTACGCAAACAGCTTTTCGACACGCTGCACCAGCTCGCTCACCCCGGCGTTCGTGCCTCGCAACGCCTTGTTTCATCGCGTTACGTATGGCCACGGATGAACGCAGACGTACGCGACTGGGTACGTGCATGTACACCCTGCCAACGTGCCAAAGTCCACAGGTACCCTGTTCCCCACACACGCCAGTTTCTCCAGCCTGACCATCGTTTCGATATTGTCCACATCGACATTGTCGGACCACTACCACCGTGTGACGGATTTCGCTACCTGCTCACAGCTGTCGACAGATTTACTCGATGGCCAGAAGCGACCCCGCTTCCAGACAGCTCTGCTGCAACCGTCACAGCAGCATTCGTCACAACATGAGTTGCCCGCTTCGGATGCCCTACCAAGATCGTGACTGACAGAGGACAGCAATTCGAGTCTCCCCTCTTTCACGAGCTCCTACGCTTGCTTGGCACGCATCGTCTTCGCACGGCTGCCTACCACCCCCAGACCAATGGCCTCGTAGAACGCTTCAATCGACAGCTCAAGGCAGCACTGATGGCCCATGGCACGCCATCGCAATGGGTTCAACGTCTGCCACTGGTACTTCTGGGTATCCGCTGCGCCTTGAAATCGGACTTCGGGTGCTCGAGCGCGGAGCTCGTCTACGGCACTCCGCTCC
This sequence comes from Rhipicephalus sanguineus, assembly GCF_013339695.2. Classification (NCBI taxonomy): domain Eukaryota; kingdom Metazoa; phylum Arthropoda; class Arachnida; order Ixodida; family Ixodidae; genus Rhipicephalus; species Rhipicephalus sanguineus. The sequence continues at coordinate 204,866,832 of NC_051178.1, read as the reverse complement.
GTCTGCCCTGCGACTTCTTCTCCCCAGGACCACCCTCGGCAGCTCTGTCTACTCACGAATACGTACACCTTCTTAGGGACTTCTTCCGGGATCTTAAACCCTGTCCGACACGTCCTCCTCCAGACCGCGCACCATACATTACATCCGACCTGACCAATGCAACCCACGTTTTCCTGCGCTTTGGACCTATTCGGCCTGCTCTCCACCCACACTACCTCGGGCCCTTTCCGGTATTGGAGAAACGCGAGTCGACATATGTCGTAGATGTTCATGGCAAACCTGACACCATCGCACTGGAGCGCCTGAAGCCAGCCTACTGTGAGACGACTCCCACAGTCGCCTGGTTCAATCCAGTTCCACATGTCTCCGTTCCCGTCGCTGCGGACACTACTTCAATCCGCAGAGTTTCCTGGCAGTGCTGATTTCGTACGCAGACCATGCTGCTCTCTAGGGGAAGGAGCTATGTAGCGCCACCGACATCGACGGGATGGCACAGTGAAGAAAGAAGAGGTCGGACGTGACCTCGTGCGGCGCGGCAGCAAGGCTGGCGCGAGGGGCGCAGAAAAAAAAGAAAAAGTTGGTTGGTTTTAGGCTTCGGCGCTATACGGACGTGTCGAGTCGTTTTCTTATGTGTGCGCCACATGTTCTTTTCACTTTTAAAGACGATAGTCTTTCTTGGGGAACTTAAACGCAGAAATTTTGGTCTGTCTTTCTGTCTTTCTGTTTGTCGGCACGTCCCTCGATTCAGCCACTCGGCCAAAGTTGAACCACTTGCCCAAGGGCCAGCCGTCTTGAACTGGTGCGGCTGTTCATACTTGTGAACGTTGTCGATCAAAAGGTAAATATCATGCATATCTGAGGTGCAACATCACTAGGTAAGTATTAGGTGGCGTGTTCCTTTAATAGAAAATGCATACATACGTACTTTTAAGGACCCTAGTTTCTTAAGCTGCGCTGAAAATGCATAAGAATGGAAGCTTGAGCGAGTTGGTATGCGTTCATCTTTGTTGAAACAGCGCTCACTAGACGACGACGAAGTAAAAGAAGGCACAGGACAGGCAGCGCCTGTCCTGTGCCTTCTTTTACTTCGTCGTCGTCTAGTGAGCGCTGTTTCAACAAAGCTGAAAATGCGACTGCGCTGACATTTGCCTTCCTCCGTGCCCTTCGCACGAGCTCATTGTTGTGTTTCGGTTTCGGTTCTGTATTGCACTGTACGAATGCTATGGGTTGGTGTTGAAAAACTTTAGTTTTGAGAAGGCCAAGAAGGTGAAAAAAAATATTTAAAAAATGAAAAAGCAGCGTTGTGGGCGGCCTTCAGGCTGCCGGTTGTGGGCGCCGCTCTGGCGTTCCTGTTTTACCCAGGCGACGTGTAAATAAAAGAGTGTGTGGATTGTACTCGTTGAGTGCGGACGTTTCTCTGCTTCAGCGCTTCGCGCCAAACCGCGTTTTCGGGCTGGCTGGCGTCCCCGCCGGTCGAGTTGGTCACCGCCGGTCTTCGCCTGCTGCTGCGCCGGGACTACCAGCACGCAACACAGCACTCATGTTTCCCGACGTATTGCCAGATGGCGTCCATATCTCACACAGCGCCTCTTCTATCGTCTTTACACGACATTTGCAGCGAAGCACGCAGATACGCGGCCAATTTTTTTTAACGCATTCACCCTTCGCTAGGTGGCGCCACCATCCCGGCTTGGGCACGTAAACGCTATCCCGCTAAACTAAAACATGCTTTCCGGTACCAACGTTTGCGGCACGGTAACGCTATTCCCTTAACCCCCGCTATCACGCTAACACTAAACTATAACTGTCTATTGTCTTTTTGCGCCGGCGCCGTGTGCGGAGAGCGTCTGCTTCTACTTTCGACAAAGCGCCCTTAGTGCGCTAGAATGATGGTTGTCATTTTACAATTTACAATAAAGGTGGTGAAAGTGAAGATGACCATTATAACCAGTTGTGCACAGAGTTTATTTATTTTAACCTCGAATTTCTGGTGCGCTAGAACAAAACCGCTCAAGGCCTAAACATTTCCTCTTTAATCACCGGCCACTGCAATCCAAAGCGATGCTTAAGACAAGGGAGCTTCAACGGCGACGGCGGGGTGCGGGCCTAAGGAGCTTCGCTCCTAAAAAACGGTCAAAATACTTACTTGTGGTACCATCTAGCGAATTGAAGAAGGTTACTTTGAATTTTTATTATTGCGATAGCAATTATATGGGCACTCTCGGCTGATATTTGCCGTCGTCCGTCGCCGTCATGTCCCGTATATATATATATATATATATATATATATATATATATATATATATATATATATATATATATATATATATATATATATATATATATAAAGCCACCAAGAAAAATCAGAAAATTATTTTTCCGAAGCGCGGAATCGAACGGGCGACCTCTCGATGCGCAGCGCGCGGCTTATAGGTATTAAGCCACGAGGTGTACGTCTCTCAGCATGCTAACGGCGAGCTATTTATAGATCTCATTTAATTCAGCATGCTGTCTTGGTCACCAGCGAGATGGCGCGAAGGGCGCGAGGGGCGCGCTTTAAAGGTCGTCGCCCTGCTCGTTGCGATGCGCGCGCGCCTGCTGCCTCGCCAGGTGCAATGGTGTGGTCGCTTGCGCACGCGCTTATCTGGTGATGGGGGTGGTTTGTATGTCGTGTGCTTTCACCACGATGTCCGCGCTGAAGTTACAGAGCGTACGAAGGTCACTATGCTCGCTGCAGTGGCCGCGTTTGCGAAAGGAGCGCGCTGTTGAAACAGAAAGAAGTAACAACTGTGACAGTTGTTAGTTCGCATTTGTCCTGTGTATAGCTGTGCGTTCATTTCGTGCATCCTTCTTTATGTTTGAGCAGCGCGCCTTAAGTGTCGAGCTGTGACAATTGATAGTTCGCGCTCGTCCTCGGTGTGTTTTTTTTCGTGCGTCCTTTTCGATTGAGCGACGCGCTGGAAACCCCGGCACGATGGTCTAGTGGTTATGGCACTCGACTGCTGACCCGAATGTCGCGGGATCGATTCCCGGCCGCGGCGGCTGCATTTTTGATGGAGGCGGAAATGTTTGAGGCGCGCGTGCTTAGATTTCGGTGAACGTTGAAGAACCCCAGGTGGTCGAAATTTCCGAAGCCCTCCACTAAGGCGTCTCTCATAATCATGTCATGGGTTCGGGACGTTAAACCCCAGATATTATTAAATTTGAGCGAAGTGCTTGAAATTTTGAGCTGCTTTCCGTTCTTCGCGTTGCATTTCAATTTGTTGCTATCGCATCCAATGCTTCGCCGTTGCGGCGAAACTGTGACATTTTTTTAACTTCTCTACGACATGCGGCACGGACAGCAAATTGAATTTTGCACGTGCCTTGATTACTGCTCGCTATCTGTTGCAGTGGCCTAAATGAGCGCTTTGAAAACATTACATGCCTGTGAAGTGTCTCATTTTACACGTTTACTAAACAGAACCTGGTTACTAACTTGCTACACCGAAAATGGTTTTCGCTGCCCTTATTATTCAGTTTTTTAACAAGAAAGTGTTTTATGCCGGGGTCCACCAAGTACAACCGTCACGGATATGACGTTGATAAAATGGACGCCAACGGGTGAGACAGAAAAAAACCAAGAAAAAGATACCCCGCTGGGAATCAAACCCACGACGTTGCGGCCGCGACGGCAAGCGCCCGGCGCCCTACCGACCAAGCTAACTCGGGAGATGCGAGACACGGTGCGAACGCGCCTTATATCTTTCACACATTCTCTTTCGCGGCGGGCGGAGCGGGGTGGTGCCGCCGTCTGTGAGATGTGAAAAGAAGTAATACTTCACGATCGACACTTACTAGCGCTTACTCCGAGATAGCACGCGATATCGGAGGTCATGGTTACAGCGTCTCGATACCAGAGAGGTAGACTGGCCGCGCTGGCGTCGCCGAGGCACCCTTGACGCAGTTACGTTGGTTAAGGTCTTTCTTCGCCTTTCGCTTCGTGTTAGCGTGCGTCGGCTCATAGGAGTAGTGCAGCTTCCACGTGCACCAACAGGATTTCTCCGCCGCCGACTGCTTCAATTGCGAGAGCACCGGCTAACAAAACTACTGCAATACGCGTTGCAGAAAGGACGAGATTTCGACGGGCGAATGTCGTGCCTTGGTGGAGCGAGAGCAGCGCCTGCGAGACAGAAACCAGCGGGACGCACGCGTTTGCGGCTCAGGCTACGAACCTCTACCTCCCGTGTTGCTGAAGCGCAGTGTGTGTTATGTATACATGAGCACAGGCGTCGGCTACCCATTACTCGAAAGCGCACACCGTGCCGTTTCTCTCTTTAATTGACGACGCTTTGAAGAAGTGCATACCGGGTACCAGTGTTGATTATGAGCTTGTTGATATCATCCTTACGCGGGATTCACGATTCGCTGTGTCCAAATATATGTTCACACCGTCAGCTACCACAACGGTTTAATCATAATCATGGGCGTTAGTCGTCGCGATAGAGACATGCTGTCAACATGGGTGCATCCACGTCAAACGGTGCTATAGCTGCCAAACACGAATAGACATTGTACAAGGTCTCGTATATCGCTACACAATAAGCACTACTTCTGTGAAGACACGTTTCACTTTCGTGTTATACCGATTCCTATGACGGAGGGATCAGCCATGTTTTTTCTAAGAACCACTGTCGGGCTTGATTTTGGCTGGTAATGTTAGTCCTAATAGGGCAGCGGCAGCGGCAGCGGCACAGTTGCACAGTCATCCTATAATTCATCCTAATTGTTGATTCTTACCTTGCCAACAATAAGGAAGTCATCCTAATTGTTGTTCTGCAGGTTTTAAGAAAAAAATTTAATTTGAAGGTAGTGCCTAACAAAGGGTTAATACAGCCTACGCATTGCCCACTTGCAAGGAGCCAGCCTTGTTTTTGTCCACAGCCTTTCTTCCTGTATTTCGCCCCGACGGCCGTCCACTGCGGCGGCTTGAACGATTCACTCCAGGCGCCCAAGGAGTACGTGGCCAAGTACGCCTACCTCGGCGACTACGACAGGCAGATTTTCGCCGGTACGTCAATGCGCGTTGCGAGCGTTAGGCTTGTTCACACCGGCGACTAGCAACGGTCGCGCGACTAAGCTGGTCGCAAAGCTACTGGTCGCAAACGGTCGCAAATGGCCGTTTTGGTCGCAAAGCGACTGCTTTGGCTCAGTCACTCGCTGCTCGATTTTTCAGTCGCGCGACTGCAGTCGCAAACGTCTGAACCAATCAGATGCTCAGGAACATGACGTCAGCCTATTTTACGGGGCAACGGCAATGCGAGCTGTATACGAGCAGACGTGAATTCTATGTGGCGACGCGTATAGGTCGCACGCAGGTGTGAACATCGGTCGCTTTGAGTCGCTTTTTGACCGCCAGTCGCAAACGGTCGCGCGACCGGTGCTTGTCACCGGTGCGAACCAGCCTTTACCGAATACGTTAGGTGCGTCGACTTTAAGAGTAAGCATTCCCGTTTTCCTTTCACAGCGTTCTTTCCACTATCAGTAACAGTTTCCATGCTGGCCAAATGTTTGTGCGTACGCTTGCGGTGAAAAGCCTTTAAATGGCTTTAGAATCCAGAGTGGCGAGATGGAAAAGAGAGCAAGTAGAAAGCGACAGCATTTCTGAGTCGTGAAACAAAAAAAGGAATAGCACGATAATTCAAAAGCCATAAGCCATTGTTGTAAATGACGTAAATACTTGCGATGTCGTTTATGTCAAAGCTATAATCCATGGTTTATAAATAATGTTGGAAGCCTTACGTAGCTTGTTCGGACCATATAGCATGGCAGTGCTGATTAAAAAATAAAAAAATAAAACGTATCGCATATGAACATGGCTCCCAATGTTGCTCTACTGTGGGGTTTACTAACAATATTCTTGCCTTCCTCCGGTACTTTCATATTGATACTTAATATATAATTCGGGCGCAAAGATTAGTTTCAACGCCAAGCGTGTTGACAAAAACTGGCTTTCTTCGCTACTGCGATTCCCTGGAGGCATAACCACGCAACATTTGCTGACGTTTTCTGAGCACAAGATATTATCGCGCGCGAAAGTATATATTATTATTTTTTCTGCTTGAATCCCCTTCGCTGTCTTTTATCCTTCCACAGCAGGATTGTGACTACAATGTTCTTCATTGGCTCCATGGCGGCTGTTTTAGTGTGCATTTACTGGCATAAAGTGACGGGCATGGCAGTAGCAGCAATCGTCTTTCTTTGTTCGCTTCTATTCCATGGAAATTATAATATTTTCCATAGAAGCTTCACACTTCCGCCTTCTTTTTAGTCTCGATAGGGCAGCGCAAACTGCACTGATGCTCGTGCCCTCACTTCAAGAGTATTTGATACCATATTAATAAAGAATACTGCAGCAGATACTTGTGTTTTCACACCCGCATGCAAACAGGCACCCTCGTTATCGCAATATGAAACGAGCTTCTGGTCCACCCTCACGCAATCCCCAAATATTTAGTTTTTGGTCAGCTTTATGCCTATTTCGCTTTTCTCAAACGGCCTCGAGTATAAAAAGTAGGGCGTGTGGCATTTTCTCTCTTTGTTCTTTCTGCTCAGAGGGAGATAAAACACCGCTAGGGTATTCAGCGTCGTGCCTCGGGCGATACGCTTAACGATTCGAAAGCGCTGTGATGTTCGTAGGTTCGAGGCGAGCTAAAGGCTGTGTTCCCGTGCCCACTATAGATACTCTTCCTTTCCTATTCCTTGAAAATGTGCGGGTCCATCTACGTCTTTATTTTTCTTTTATTTGGCGTGTTTTTCACTCCGCTTAGTAATGTTTATATTAGTACCCCTGTGAGGCTATGCCACTTAAAATGTGCGCACATCCTAAAGTGTCTCTTGCGAAGGTGTCGTAAACAGAGTATATTGAAGAGCTCTAAGCTGTACATAAAAAGGAGTTAATATAACTTCACTCGATCTGAACACAAGATTGAAGAAATGCGATAAGAAAACAGTATACATTACTTATCAAAACTTCTATTCGTTCGGACTTTTTCTTTTCTTCTTGAATGGAAGGGCTCTTGTGCAAGAAATATTGTGCATTTCAACGAGTATTCAAGTCGCGCATAACCATAGAAATTGGCCTCTTGTAGGCGCCTGTAGTATAGGAGTCAATAAAATCTAAAGAAGCCCTGAAAAACCTCTGGGCAACAGAGCTCTTGCTTTCTCACGACAGACCGAAAGCAAAGCTTCAGATGGAGCAAGATACTGTACAGTAAGTGAAACATATGCGCCAGAAAGGGAAGGAAAACGGTCTCACCAAGAGGTCTCAGCCTTACCAGCAACATTATCCTTCGTTGGCTTGTTTAAACCGTTGGCAATACAATGAGGGCTGTTCATGGCAATTTTAATGTGACCACGTTATCGTGATCAAGTCCATGTTGAAAGTGGCAGAGAAGTTTGCGATAGTGGGATATGCTTAAACGTTTCATGCCAATTTTGTTACATCGCAAAGCCACCAGGAATTATTAAATATTTTATGACTTAGTAATTGCCAATAGTTTTTGTTATTACAAATTCTGTGCTTTCTTTAGCGTCAGCACTTACGGTCATATTGTTCAGCTACAGGTAAGCAGAAAAGGCTGTATGAGTCTCGACATCTTTTTTGTGCAGCAGACAAACGTGCTCTCATTGTAACCGATGCGACGCGTCGTTGCTGGTGCTATGAGGGGAAAAAAATGTTGCAGAGGAAACCATTTCCCTCGGGTCGCACCCGCATCGGAGAAAAAAGAACAGAAAGAATAAAGAAAACAAAACGCCCGAAGTGCTTTTTTCTTATCCACATATTGACTTCAGCTATTCTATTCGTATGATTCCCCTGTGAATGTATAGAGAATTACAGTCATCGCAACAGAAAATGATTAGCACAAGTGACCGTCGCAGCAAAATCGCGTCTATAGCTTTCAAAATTCTGGCTTTGTGATGGTCTATTTTATGCTGGCCACTTTAACAAATGTTTTAACTCCGGCTTTCGGCACTTGTTCTAATCTTTTCCCGCTGCACTTGTGCCTATTCACATAAAAAAGAGGACGAGATAGCTGCTGGTCTTCTAAGGATCAGTTAGTTGTTCGTCGCACGTAACGCAGGAAGCTTGGCTGAGCTGGACAACGCGGTTGGTGCCATCGTGGAGGCCCTCTACAAGGCCGGCCTGCTGAACAACACGGTGATTGGCTTCTCAACCGACAATGGCGGTGCGCCCGTCGGCTTCTCGCGCAACACGTCGCCCAATTGGCCTCTGCGCGGCTCCAAGGGCACCGTGGCCGAAGGCGGCGTGCGAGGTCCGGGCTTCCTCTGGACGCCGCGTCTGGCCACACGGGCCAAGGCCACTAGACAGCTCTTCCACATCACCGACTGGCTGCCCACATTTTACGCAGCAGCCGGTAGGCAAGCTTAGGGCTTGAAGCGGCAGAAATTTGGAATATAATAGAGGTCAGTAATTAATAATTCTTGGGCTTTTACCTCCCAAAACCACGATATTACTGTAAGGGACGCCGTAGTGGAGGGCTCGAGAAATTTCGATCACCTGGGGTTCTTGAACGTGCGCTGTTACAAAGCAAATGCGAGGGTCCTGGGCCAGCTGTCTCCAAACGAGTTTTCCTGCTACTTGGACTCCCCCCCCCCCCCTCATTTCTGAGAACGGATTTACCTACACCTGCTGTCTTTTCCCTGAACTGAGCGCTTCGGCGGGAAGCTGGCTGCTACACGCGGGTCCCCTCCGTGGGACGCGTATTTGCATCGAGTGTGCTTTTGGCTAAGGCTGGTGCCTTTGTTCGTAAAAGGATTATCAGTTCCCCGAGGTGGCATTGTCTCCCCCCCCCCTTTTCTTCCGAACTGGTCGGACGTGGAGAGTGAGAGTGTAGTGGTCCCTGGCGTGCCATCCTGGGGGCGGTGACCTATGTGTCGAAGAGACGGACTCTCCGAAGGCATGCATGCTTGTGATTGGACGTTTGCTAGTTATGCAGCTTCAAAGGCATGCTCATTTGTGATTGGACATTTGCTGATTAAGGAGTTTCCCTATCTTGGGAATGAAGCGTATTTAAGGAGCAGCAGAGCGTCTGCTCGGGACGGATCGATCGGACTAAATGTCGTTCTGACGATCCTGTCCTCTGGCATGTTGTAAATAAACTTCTGTAAAGTTTCCTCAACGCCGGTCTCTCTGCCTCGGCTTCCTGCTGTTCCGGACGTCCCTGGGCCTGCGGTACGACTCCCGCCACTCAGCTCCACGCTACCCCCTGGGTCCACATCGGACAACGACCCAGCTCGTAACGACTGGTTGCAGCGGTGGGATGGATCCGAATACCCACTCGTAACAACTGGATGGCAGCGACGGGATTCTGCTCACGACAAGTCGCAACAAGCTCGTGCCAGCATCGGGATTGTCTCCGCCGTGATCATGGCTGCAGGGTGTGGTGAGTGCTTGACTTTTCTTCACTGAGATTTTACCAGGCTTTGTCTCGAGTTTTGTACGAAAGGTGGTAATTTTGGGTAACTACTCTACGTTGACCTGTGCATGGGAACGTAGCGTCTTAGTAGTAGTGAAGTTAGCAGCACTTGCAGCAACCATGAATCTGAAGGCACTGAAAAAACCGCTTTTGCTAGAGTTAGCCAAAAGTTTGGGTTTGGATGTTCGAGAACAAATGAGAAAGCCAGAGATTATCGAGGCTATTGAGAACCTTGAGGCAGACGACGACAAGCTCTCAGAGTGTCTAGAGCTAATTGAGGAAGAAAGAAATGAGAGGCTTAGGCGCGAGGCTGAAGAAAGAAAAGAAAGGCGCGAAGCGGAAGAAAGAAATGAGAGGCTGAAGCGCGAAAAGCGAGAGGCAGAGGAACGCGAAAGGCGTGAAAAGCGAGAGGCGGAGGAATGCGAGAGGCAGGCTCGGGAGCGAGAACATGCTCTCAAAATGAAAACACTTGATCGTGAAATTCAGGCGATTCAGTGGCAACTGGCGCAATGTCAACTCAAGATTTTCGAGATAGACGAGGACATTGTGTCTTTTCTCGTTAAGTTTGAAAAGGTTTGCGAAGATGTTGGTGTTAGCCGAGACCTTTGGTTGGAGAGGCTTGTCACGTTGCTGCCGCGCGAAATTGCATGCGTTTTGGAGCGCTTATCCACGGAGGAAGCGCAAGACTTTGATAAGGCCAAAGATGCCTTGTTGCGCCACTTAGGTGTTTCAGGTCCTGCTGACTGCGAAAGCCGAGGCAACAAAGACAGCGCTGAAGCGCTTGAGGATGACGCGCGCCGTAAAGCACTTGAATCTGAGACCCGTCGCGAGGCGCTAGAGGCCGAAGCCCGTCGTGAGGCGCTTGAGGACGCCAGGGCGATAGAGGAGGAAGCGCGTCACAGAGCGCGAGAGCAAGAAGCACTTCGCGTGGCGCAAGAGGCCGAGGCGCTCCGCAGGGCGCGTGAGGATGAAGCGCGTCGAAAAGCGCTAGATGAGGAAGCGCGAGAACAAGAAGCACTTCGTGTGGCGCGAGAGACAGAGGCGCTACGCAAAGCGCGTGAGATTGAAGAGTGTCAAAGGCGCGAAGAGCAGGAGGCCGACTTCGAAGGCCAGAGAAAAGGGGTTAACCACGAAAGCGATAGAACGCCCGAAGCTGAAGAGACATCTCAGGGCGAGCTGGCTGACTTAGAGAGTGTCGGGACTACCGTTAGGTCAGACTCAGAGATACCTAGTAACGGCCCAGAGGACAAGTCAGTTCAGCCGCTTAAAGTATTGGCAGCGAAGGTCGAAGGCAGCGCACTTGAGAGTACTAGTGCCGAGACTATGAGCGCTGCGAGCCGTTCGGTGAGAAAAAGGCGCCGACGCAAGCGAAAGGCGAACGCAAAAGAGACCAGTGGCGGTAAGCGTGCTAGGGCGCTAGCCAAACGCGACGACCGCATTCTTCGAGACGCCAAGATAAAGGCTAGGCCTGAAATCCCAAAAATGCGTGCTAGGACAAGTTCCAAGTTGAGAGTCCCGCGGAAATCTAGATCGGACGTGAGGCGCGTCGCGAAGAAAAGAATTTCAGTGAAATTCAGATGCCGAAATCTTCGCCTGGTCTCATCCTTTTCGCGGCCTAGTCGAGGCAGGAGCGCAGCGAGATGTCGCGTACGCCAGAATCGTGACAAAGGCTGTCCCCCACCGTGGCTAAAGGCTGACGGCTTAACCCGGAGGGGCACAATGGGCAAGCGATGCCCTTTGTCAGAATCGAGAGGCCGCGGGTCAAAAGTCGCCGCTACTGAGCGCGTCGGACAGGTTTGTTTTTTGTTCATTTGTCGAGACCGGACCCCTCGAAATCTGTGGCATGCGCGTCTCCCCAGAGCTCGTCTGAAGGGGCACCGCATGCAGATAAGCACATGCAGTGTAACGTTGAATACTAAGAATTTACCTTGTATTCAATTTTGGAAAGGATGTGCTTGATAATGTTTTGTCGCCTGCCGATGAGGAAGGAATGCAGCGTTGTTTTGTAAATTTTTACATTCCTCTTTATCGCAGAAGCAGACACTGGGGTAGTTGTTTGGTTATTTGTTTGTTTTCTTAAGAGACATGACCGTTAGCGCTCGTGTAGAGAGCTGTGAATTGTTTTAAAAGAGATGTAGGCTGATTTAAAAGCCTTCGTTTTAGATACCTTTGTTTTGACAGCTAGAAACATAGCTGGTAGGGCTCGAGTAGAGGAGAGCTGCTCGTATACTATAGTGGTTACAGAGATGAAGGCTGAATGTTAAAAGCCTCTGTTTAACGTACTACTTATGTGTTTTGGCGTTATGTGCTAGTAAGCGTGTCAGTATGGTTTTAACTTTTCACTTTGTATTATGGTATACGTGTGAGTTTGATTTTCAGTTTTATTTCGTATTTAGTTTGCAGCGTTTTGTTTTCTTAATGTAGTACTCATTTGCCAAGTGCAATGAGTAAAAGGGTTTTAGCCGAAGGCTAGGGTTGTGTGCGATTCAGGGAACTTGATGGCGTCGGGTACTCTGGCTTGGTATTTAGGTTCATTTTTTTATGTGACAGGTTTACAATTGCCATTTTTTTTTGTTGATGTGGTCGTGCTTCATCACGACATGTGTTTGTGGATTTGAGCAGCCTATTTCAGGTTTGGTTGTTGGAATTGCTGCTGCTATTGTAATTCAGAACAGGTCACTTTGTTTGGAGCAAAAGCCTGGTGGGTCTCAGGGAGAGAGTACGGGCGCTTGCCTGCTTGGCGGTTGTGGTTCTCGCGTGGTTGACACAGGTGCTGTCTTTCGAGAAGGAATGTTGGCCAGCAGAGCAAGAAGTTTTTCTCCGAATTTGAACGACGCTACCAGATGTTCGAGATCACCGGAGGTGGCAGAGGAATGCAGCAGAGCAGCATCGGGGTGTGCACGACTTCGGCATACCAGCATTGTCTTCATCGACCTCTCCCCACAAAGGTGGTTGACCTTTGTACGTCGAGGTCTCGGCCTGCCGCCGGGGAAGCTGTTACAAAGCAAATGCGAGGGTCCTGGGCCAGCTGTCTCCAAACGAGTTTTCCTGCTACTTGGACTCCCCCCCCCTCATTTCTGAGAACGGATTTACCTACACCTGCTGTCTTTTCCCTGAACTGAGCGCTTCGGCGGGAAGCTGGCTGCTACACGCGGGTCCCCTCCGTGGGACGCGTATTTGCATCGAGTGTGCTTTTGGCTAAGGCTGGTGCCTTTGTTCGTAAAAGGATTATCAGTTCCCCGAGGTGGCATTGTCTCCCCCCCCCCCCTTTTCTTCCGAACTGGTCGGACGTGGAGAGTGAGAGTGTAGTGGTCCCTGGCGTGCCATCCTGGGGGCGGTGACCTATGTGTCGAAGAGACGGACTCTCCGAAGGCATGCATGCTTGTGATTGGACGTTTGCTAGTTATGCAGCTTCAAAGGCATGCTCATTTGTGATTGGACATTTGCTGATTAAGGAGTTTCCCTATCTTGGGAATGAAGCGTATTTAAGGAGCAGCAGAGCGTCTGCTCGGGACGGATCGATCGGACTAAATGTCGTTCTGACGATCCTGTCCTCTGGCATGTTGTAAATAAACTTCTGTAAAGTTTCCTCAACGCCGGTCTCTCTGCCTCGGCTTCCTGCTGTTACGGACGTCCCTGGGCCTGCGGTACGACTCCCGCCACTCAGCTCCACGCTACCCCCTGGGTCCACATCGGACAACGACCCAGCTCGTAACGACTGGTTGCAGCGGTGGGATGGATCCAAATACCCACTCGTAACAGCGCCTAAATCTAAGTACAGCGGCTTCTAGCATTTTGCCTCCACCGAAATGTAGCCGCTGCGGCTGGGATTCACGATAGAGGTCAGGTTTAGCAGAAAGGTGGTCTAATCAAGATGCACTGTTTTCTAGATTAGCTTTTTTCTCGAATTTGTGAACTCTTTCGGTAGTTTGTGAACCGCGAGTCAAATCGAGCACACACTTAGTAACGATAGAACTTGTTCTTGGGCGAGCTGGTGCCTAGGTTTGCTAAACATCTTATTCCTGGCGCAATTTTTTGAAACATGAAGAAAGGAAAGAGCAGAGACGCTTCTCCGACGCTCCTTGGCGCTCCTCTGTCCCTTCTTTGTCCTTTGTCCATGTTTCAAGCTTTGCGCCAGGAATAAGATGTTTAGCCCACACTTAGTAACGTTTGCACGGTCGGTCGGCAGGAGGCAATATGAAGAACGTGCCCCAGATCGATGGCGTGAACCAGTGGCAGTCGCTGACACTTGGAGCACCGTGGCCTCGTAAGGAGGTGCTCTACAACATCGACCCCGTGTGGGGTCAGTCGGCCATACGCGGCGAGCGCTTCAAGATCATGGAGGACCGCAATAACACAGTGTACCCCAACTATGAGTGGTACGACCCAGTCGGCGCCGTGGCTCCCGACCACTGGAACACGCTTCACGAAGCGAGGCAGGCTTGCCTCGCCGCTCAGGTGCGCTGCGTCATTCAATAGGATGTATTCGTACGGCAAAAGCGCTTGCGTACTCGGAGCTCTAAAGGGGAAGGCAGGTGTGCGTGTGTGTGTGAAGGGGGAGGGGGAGGGACTTGTAGTGGGGCGTATATCAATGAGAAGAAAATAGTTTTCACTTATTTCTGAATGAGTGCTAATGCAGGAATTGTGGTTATGCGTATCACCTGCACCAGTGTGTATAACCTGGTGATACACACACTCACAACAAAATTGCGCTGCCGGCCACAGAATATTTCTTGGTTGCATTTATACAAACAAATATTACAAGGTGAACTTAGTGCCTGCATGCGCAACCGCTTTGGAGCTCTGAACGACGCAACATACAATGGAAATGTGAAGTCTCGCGTGTCCACATTACTGCGCATGTGTCTTCACGTGCAGGTGCTGTCATGCTTCCACGGCAAGACCTTAGAGACACCTAAGGAGCTGCCGGATGCTGTGTTGACTGATATTACGATACAGGGAGGACAATACTGTCACCCATCCATGGGACCCTGCATGTACGACCTCGAGAACGATCCGTGGGAAAGGGTCAACATTTATCGCCCTGATCATCCCGTAAGCGAGCCTACGGCTTTCTTGCACTTATCCTTAAGAACAAACTTTAGCCCAGTCGTTTCACTATGCGAGTACTTGTGTAGCAGAGAATCACTTAAGGTACCCTTTAAACGAATCAATCTAAATAATTTTGAGCATTAAATTACTCAGCTGTAACCCCACAGCAATAAAAAAGAAAAAAAAAATCGCCGCCCAAGCGCCCCGTACAGATGTGTAACCAGCGAAGCTGAAACTTGCGGTCCCGGTGTTTATTGCGAGCTGGGATCTATCGAAGTGTCTTCTGTTGTAGCTTTTGATTTCTCTATCACCACATTTAACAGATGCGTGTTTCAAACTTTGCGTTTGGGGACGTTAGCGTAAAGAATATTAAGAAATGATTTTATGGGTAACGATTCGTGCTGCCGTGGGTATCATCCCTAACTATATTATACTGACAGAACCTGAAGAAAAACTAGTGCAAGCGCGGAGACCCTTCCAGATAGCCATTTCTAGCACTGCTCCTTTATAGTTTCGGTGCACTCACGGACTCGCGGACCGCCACATTTTTTTCACGTTCTAGCCATATACAGCTTAACAAACAGTAAAAAGTATTAACACAGCAATGTTAGCGCTTATAAACTACATGGTTATCATGGGAATGGTACCTCTGCAGCTTAGTAGGTGCAATGGATTAGCCTTTAAGTGTAAAATAGCACTTCAGATTTGGCCGAATTATACGCTGTTTTGATGTACGCAGCAGCTGTCCTTCAGATAGAAAGAAGAAAAGATGACGCAATTGTTTCGGAAACGAATACCGTACCACTGGTATGCGTTACGCATGAAATCTCTATTTTGCTGCTGCTTCTGTTCCCTCAGTGAAAACGTGAAAGACAAAAAAAGAAAAAAAAACTCATCAACCTTCACGTAGTATCGCGAAAACACGGGAAGAACACGGGCGACTGGGTTTTAATACCGTCATTGCAGCTGACGTCTCCTCCTACATATTATATATATGCCGTTTACATTTTACCTGGTTTGTAACAGTCGATTCAGGCATACCAAAAAAAGAAACAGAAACCTTCCTCTTTAAATTGTAGCATTAGGAATCTACGACGCCGCGGCGCACATTGCCGTCGTATTCTCTTTCCGTTTTTCCTCATTAGCGGCCGGAAGGAGTCCATTTCGCCTTCCGGATAAGGCTTTGCACGAACTTCACTCTGCTCTGAGCTATGGTTTATACATTCTTCGGAACCCGACAGTTTATTTTTCTTCTTTTCATTTTTCTCCTGAGTCGCTTGTCATTCTGAAATTCCATCATGGTGGTTGAAGAAACTAAAGATTCATTTTATAATGGACATTTCTTCTACATCTCGGTATAAATAGAAGCGTCAGATGCTGGTTTGATGCTTTGACAGTGCTGGAAGCTAGCAACTGCTATATACGAACCTGCATTAAGATGTCGACGTACTTAAACGTATAGTGAGGAGCAGAATGTTAAATGATGGTTCGATCTAGACAGAATGTTACGAGAAGCGTCCTCAGAGCAACGTTAACTGCATAGCCGCAGCTATACACATCCTGCTACTTTGTAGCAATATCGTAACATGGGAACAGAAAACGGAGCTTCATAACTTTCTACGCTGCACAGCGATGAAAAGTAGAGGGCGCCTTCATCGATCTTGAAGCACAGAAAAGATAACACGTGGATTATACAGTTGAAAAATGAGAGCTCACAGGACGAAGCACAGTAGCGGGTATCGAGGAATGAGACGGAAGCGTGACGGCATCATTTTAGATATTTCATAGGTTCAGGCTTTTTATTGCATTTTATGTTTTTTTATATTGTCGAAGTCATCATTATTATTATTATTATTATTATTATTATTATTATTATTATTATTATTATTATTATTATTATTATTATTATTATTATTATTATTATTATTATTATTACTTCAAGTGAAAAAATAGAATATTGGAAATGACGGCATACATTAAATTGTTACAGCGTTTGCCAGGATTTCCAAGAAATCATCTACAATTGCAGATTTCATAGATGAGTACAGCACAAATTTCAGCCGGTTTATTTGTAGCACAGTGTGCTCCTTGCAAAGTAGTTTATCGATTTTGTTGTTGTTGTTGTTGTTGTTGTTGTTGTTGTTGTTGTTGTGTTACCGACTACAAGACTTCATAGTTGTTTCCTTTCCTTTGCAGTCCTCAAAAAGTTTTCTAGGTATTTAGAGGCGAAATAGATTCTAGGATGACACACCTCCATCTGGTCCTTTGGCTGTTGACACGAAGCACGATTCACAAGAAATCGCAAGGCAGGGGTAAAAATAAAAAAAACTCGGTTGAATCCTTTACCACAGCCATTTTTCAAAGCGTATGCTCGAGAAATCCATCCGTGCGTTCTTCCGTCCTTCCTTCTGTCCCTGCGTCCGTCTATCGATTCATATAAGACGCTGTCGCTGTGAACATGACATGTTGACAGACTGAGTGACAGCGTTCCCACACATACAACCTTAGATTTCAGTTCCTTCTACTATACTTGTTCCATACTTCTTTCATTCTCTAATACTATGTACTTTTTTCCCCTTTTTCTAGAGCGCTGAAGCCAACCAAAGATACTTCCTTTTTAGCAACCTTGGAGTTCCTTTTCTTTTCCTCGTTGTCCTTGTCAGCGGCGACATTTGCAAACAGCGAGCGGCAACTTCTTCGCTCGCACAATGCGAACTTGAAATCTATGCGCTCGCCTTTCGCGCAATCTGATAGGCTTTTTGTGACAAATAGCTCGTGTCAACATCAAATGCGATAGCATTGTTGACATAAGATCCCGCTCTCAGACTGCTAACAACAGAGAAATCAACTTTCAGTGCCCTTACGTTTTATATTACCTTTTTAACCCTTGTATTTCACTTTCCCGACTTTCAGCCGTTTATACAGACTACCCTTTATCAAGGAGATATAAAACTGCTGCTGCGTTTGTCTTGCGAGCGTTGCTATCCGTTTACTTGTTGTTCTTCGTCTGCATAACGTAAATTTTGCTGGCGCTGTATAGAAGGCGCGTGCTTGTAACATTTTGTTTATATCGGAGTATAGGGAAGCCAAGCTCAAGTTTGGGCGCGACGCTCGCGCGTCCGAGCGGTGCGTTAGTGGGGATAGACGCTTCCGGCGAAGGCGGTTTGTCGCTGGATTCGGCAGCGGCGGCGGCAAGAACACGTGCGCACATGCGCCCTTCATTCGGCCCGGGGCACTGCTGGTTAGCAATAGTTAGATTGTGACGCACCACAGATGCGATCTGAGAGTTCTGCGATTGCACGGCGCGGGATGGCAGTGCGTTCGCGAAAGTGTTCGCGCTTTGCGTTCGCTCTGTGGATATTCCCAGTTATGATAAGAGCAGTGGTGGCGCTCGACGTTGCTTTGAAAGCCTACATGTAGCGGTTCTTTCCTATTTTCGTTATTTTCCTTCATTATTAGCTGGCCACCTACGTAGGTATACGTCATACCTAGGTTAGTGCCGATATCGGCTACTCGTTGCGGTGAGTTGTGATCATTAAAAAATAGTAAAATCGTTTAAATAAAATCGCTACGTAATGCGACCGCTGTTCTTTTTTTTGTGTGTGCGTGTGTGGGAAATCACAATCATCCAACCTACTCACCTTGCAAGCAATTGTGATATCCGCGAAGTTTTCTGTTTGTAACTATCTGGCTGCTTTCAGGCTGGCGACGATTCTTCCTGCGCTGAAACTTTCGACTCTGCAGTTTCCGCGTAACTTACTGCTTAAGGCGTGTTATGCAATGTATCGAAAGTGACGGAACCAGTGAACAAGTACTGGCAGGCAAGTCTTCATTAACACCATTTCCGTAAAGCGTGCTGAGTTCGGAAGCTCGAGTGAAATTTGTCTTTTGGGCTCCTACAAGCGCACGTAAGTGCTAGCTGCTCACGCCGGTATCGATCTGCCTGAACGAGGTTAGTTGAGGTACACCAAGTCGCTTGGCAATGTTAATGTAAAAGTCGTTAGGTCATTCGGTGTTTCACAGCTGGCTAGCAACAATAGGGTGTCCTTTCCGCGAGCTGCATCATGGCAAAATTGATCGAAGCTGAACTAAAGACCTTTGCCCATCACAGTTAAGATTGGCATCAAAACTCTGGTGGGTCCGGCCGCCTTAGCATGATCTCTGGCAAACCTATAAATTTCGTCAAGTTCTTTAAAACAGACCCATCTTATCGAAATATTGTAAGTTATTTCATACACACGATCGAGAGAAGCTTATACAGTACAGATTGCAATCAAAGCACTATTTACAGCAGTTTGAATCAGCGTGCTCTGCGAGTTCTTTAAAACATCATCGAAGCGATATCGTGTCGCGCTGGACGCCTGCATAATAATAATAATATCTGGGGTTTAACGTCCCAAAACCACGATATGATTATGAGAGACGCCGTAGTGGAGGGCTCCGGAAATTTCGACCACCTGGGGTTCTTTAACGTGCACCTAAATCTAAGTACACGGGCCTCAAACATTTTCGCCTCCATCGAAAATGCAGCCGCCGCGGCCGGGATTCGATCCCGCGACCTTCTGGACGCCTGCAGCATATCCTGGAGTTGATAAGGTATTGTTCGTTATGATACCGTTTTGCAGCGCGTATCAAAAACAAGGACACCACAGAAACATGAGGACATACAAAACACGTAGCGCTTACGTTTTTGTGTCTATTTTTATGTTTCTGCGTCGGCATTGTTTCTGATGCACGCTGTCATAAGCTATCATGACTCAGCAACCAGCCCACCATTACGTCTTAAGCATGTTCATTATGAGAATTAATGGTCGCACGTGCCGGCTTCAGTATATGAAAAACGGCACATATAAAAAATTTCGACGAAACTTCTAGATTGCACGCTTTGTAAGCAAAGTGTTTACAGTTAATCTTATTCGCCCTGATTGCATTGAGGAAACAACGATCTGCAACGCAGTGAGCCCGAAACCCCTTTATCGGCAACTTTCCGTGCGTACTGTAGCGTTGCGCAAAATGGGCTTTAACGGTTCTATAACAAAACACGTGGAGCTCGATAAGCCTTAATGAACCACGAAAGACGACTTATTAGATAAACGATGTACTCCTAAAAATTCTGCTCGCCGAGTTTGACCTTATGTAGTTGGTTTGGAGCCTGTTCGTAAAAATAGAACGATGTTGGGAAGTCTGCAGTGGCTTAGCTACTTATACAGCTTATTTGTTTCTCGTTTTTCTTCTTTATTCATGTCGTCACACAACGGAAAAAAACATGGCTGATCCCTCCGTCATAGGAATCGGTATAACACGAAAGTGAAACGTGTCTTCACAATGTCTATTCGTGTTTGGCAGCTATAGCACCGTTTGACGTGGATGCACCCATGTTGACAGCATGTCTCTATCGCGACGACTAACGCCCATGATCATGATTAAACCGCTGAGGTAGCTGACGGTGTGAACATATATTTGGACACAGCGAATCGTGAATCGCGCGTAAGGATGATATCAACAAGCTCATAATCAACACTGGCACCCGGTATGCACTTCTTCAAAGCGTCGTCAGTTAAGGAGAGAAACGGCACGGTGTGCGCTTTCTAGTAATGGGTAGCCGACGCCTGTGCTCATGCATACAAATACACACTGCACTTCAGCAACGCTGGAGGTAGAGGTTCGTAGCCTGAGCCGCAAACGCGTGCGTCCCGCTGGCCTCTGTCTCGCACACGCTGCTCTCGCTCCACCAAGGCACGACATTCGCCCGTCGAAATCGCGTCCTTTCTGCAACGCATATTGCAGCAGTTTTGTTAGTCGGTGCTCTCGCAGTTGAAGCAGTCGGCGGCAGAGAAATCCCGTTCGTGCACGTGGAAGCTGCACTACTCCGATGAGCCGACGCACGCTAACACGAATCCAAAGGCAAAGAACGTAACTGCGTCAAGGGTGCCTCGGCGACGCCAGCGCGGCCAGTTTACCTCTCTGGTATCGAGACGCTTTAACCATGACCTCCGATATCACGTGCAATCTCGGAGTAAGCGCTAGTAAGTGTCGATCATCAAGCATTACTTCTTTTCACCTCTCACAGACGGCGGCACCGCCCCGCTCCGCCCGCCGCGAAAGAGAATCTGTGAAAGATATAAGGCGCGTTCGCGCCGTGCATAGCATCTCCCGTCTTGGCTTAGTCGGTAGAGCGTCGGGCGCTTGCCGTCGCGGCCGCAACGTCGTGGGTTCGATTCCCAGCGGGGTATCATTTTCTTGGTTTTTTTCTTTCTCACCCGTTGGCGTCCATTTTAACAACGTCATATCCGTGACGGATGTACTTGGTGGACCCCGGCATAAAACACTTTCGTGTTAAAAATAAAGAAAATTCTACTTAAATTGGATAACGTATTGCAAAGGTTGAATATTAGCAAATATAACGATCTTTGGAATGTCTCTCACTATCGCAAGAAACAAAGCTTCAGGCGAGAAAAAAAAAGTTGACAGTATTTTTTTCACTAAAACAAACGTCGGTAGAACGACAGAAAGCTGAGCTAGTTGGTAAGTATTCATTCTAAAAAGACCTTAAGTCTGCCCTCACCAAGTCGTGCGAGCACAAAATGAGTGATAGCTTTAACGCACAGCTTACGCGTCTTTTAGATGTAGGTTATCCCCGTGGTGTAGTGGCCAATGTCGCTGAGCGTTTAATGAAATTCATTATGCTAAGTCCGAGCATGGTTGCAGAAAGCGATAGGAAGAAACATGTTGCAGGTATACCGTACATTCATTGCGTATCTCACAGGCTAAAGAAAGTAGGAAGTAGATACTCCGTTAATGTTGTTTTCACGGCTGCCAGTAAGCTAGGTAAGATATGTGTCGCTGTGCAGAGGAAGAATGAGCGAGTAAAAGACAAGAAGCGAACCGATATTTGTTCCGTAAAACACACAAATTCACTGATTGCCGTAAAAGTGTGGTGTATAAGGTTCCTTTCAGCTGCGGCCGCTTCTACGTAGGACAGACGGGCCGCTGCATTACTCAGAGATTATTAGAACATAAAAGATCACTAACCGGAGGCTCACCTTCTAATCTATCGTTACATTGTCGAGATTGTAAGTGCACGCCAAAATGCAATGAATGCGCAGTTTTGTACTGACATAGGAATGAAGAAACGAGTCTGATGATTGAGGCATGGCATATCGAGAATAGTGGTAGCGCATGCGTGAGCCAACCATCGATTAACTTGCATAAAGGTGAAATCAAATGCCTTAACAGTTATCTTTCGCGTAGGCCCCCACGCGTGCCGGATTAATAGGTTCGCCTATTGCATGGGCATGCGCAGATAAGTTTCCGTGCATTCTTTCTTTTCCGCCGTTGTGCATCTATTCAGTTGTTAGTCGGCGTTTGTGGTGTCCTGACTTCTTTCTTGTGTCCGTGTTTGCACGCCCTGTCTTTTTGAATAAACGTCGGTAATAACTGATTATATGCCTTAACAGTTATTTTTAATTCCATCTCTCGAGAGAATCGTTTGAAGTTGTGCATTGTAGGCAGAAGCTGCTAAACAAAATGTTATTTTTCTTCCTTTCGCGATTCATTATCGGCTGCCACGAAGTAACCACGTTGCAATCATTATACTAAGCTCATGAAAAAATGTAGCTGTGAACGTGCTTCCTACATACGCAAACCGAATAAGCGACGGTTTAAAAACTGCGTATTAAGAAACCGTCCACCAACTTGTGCAAGTGAATAGTTAGTCTGCGAACTAAGTTTAATTAGCGAGGTACCAGCACTATTTGCAATAGCTGGCAGTGTGCAGTACCTCGGGCATGCACATTATAAAACGAGGCGAGCGATCGCTGACATTGTCAGCCCAAGATTATCTAACAAGCTCAGAACAAGCATATCCCTTGTAACAAGGGCGCATTATTCAGCGCCACCTACGAGCTAAACTGCTGCTTGCGACATAGTCTGCGCGAATGCCAGCCACTATTCTAGAAGTATACGCGTTCAACGTCTATCGAGCAAATTGTAGCGAGACGCAAAATTCGTTATGCTGTCCCACTTCTTCCGCTATTATCGCTTACTAAATCTGAAGTTACCTCACGGTCTCTCAGGAATACATGAAACTGCGGGGACGACTCGACGAACTAAAGCTAACGATGAAGAGCCCACTCGTCGGCTTGCCGGATCCCAGGGCTGACCCTCTGCGCCGAGACGGTATCTGGGAATCGTGGCAAGACTGAGGGGTGATTATGTTGTCTTCTTCCATTCACCGCCTCGCGTGCGATTGTTGCTTTCGGTTCATCGAGGTATGTTACTCGTTTTTCTTTCGTTAGCGCCGCCGTCCCTGAGGAACCAGGCGCTGGAGCAACGCTCGCAAGGACTGACAAGCTCATCAGTGGCGCAAGTCCGAATGTGTGACCTTTGTCGTGGCTTACCTCGTGGGACGGAGCATCTTCTCTCGCGAAACGACTTGTCTCTTTCGTGCTTTTCTGTCATGTGCGTTTCGGTATTTATATGTCTCGATTGTCTCATTGCCGGCTTGTTTCGATCCCCGCCATTGCATTCGGGCTGCACCGACACAGCGCTGCAGCACTGATTGGTGGCCCGTGCGCCCGATGAGGTAGGATGCGGGTAATCCTTTCGATAAGGCACTTGCCTCTGCTGCTGCTTTCACTTGTTTCAGCGCGGCTACAGCGTGAACACTGTGATTGTATCGTAACCCGCTGGCTGATAAACACGTCTTCGCGCTAGTCCTGAAAGCACGGGACGCTATACTTGCGAACGCTAAGACTGTTTATAGCTACTGCTCGTTAATTTGTCCTAATGTTAGGTACGCAGCAAAGGTACGCTAGTGAAAAAAGTTGGGGAGGGGCGAAGCATGTAAGGAAGGGTGTTTCAGCTTCACTAACGTGAAACCTGGGGAGGGGCGTTGAAGCATGCGGTGTGCGCCGGTGTTTCCCACAGCAACATCGCTGCTAATGGGCAATGAGAGACAGAAAAAGTAGCAGCAGCAGCAGCAGCTCGCAGCAGCATAAGAAGAAGAACGGCCTGACCGAGGTAATTCGCCGCATTGTTTTCAGATATTTCTTTCATGAGGCACTAGTGGTGCATAAAGCCCCTCCATCACGTCTACTGCCGCTTTTTTAAGTAGCGCCAAGCATTGTTCCGCCGCCGTCGCCTAGTTCCGGTTCCGGAAGGAAGTTATTGGCCCACCTCCTTCCGCTTTTTCCTTCCATCTTGTTTCCACACACGCGAGACAGCAATTATTTTTCTCTGCTACAGTGAACTAGAATATCTTTACCTCTGCCGCCGAGGGAATTTTCGCTCGGTGTTTCTGCGTCGCGAGGGATGCCGCCTCGCTGCTGCGCACCAGGCTGTCCGACGCGATGGAATACCGGCAAATCCGCCGGCAGGAAGGTTGCGGAGACAGCCGAGAGGCAGGACAATCAGGCGGAGGCGGGGGGTGGGGGAGGGTGCAACCGGGAAACATCATGGCGGCACGTCCGCTTCCGCTGCGGGAGATCCGGTTCAAAGGTAGAGGGAGAGGGCGAGTTGGCGCTACTTAACCTGGTCGGCGGAAAACTCATGGAGGGGCTTTAGTGGTGCAAAGCCTGAAACCGGGCATTTAGGGAAGGGTGTTTCAGCTCCGCTAACGTCGTCGGCTATTAGTTGGGCTAACTGTTTCCTCCTTCATTTTTAGTGGACCGGTGGCGAGTCAAGTACCATCGCTTTGCAGATATGTTTGAAGAAGTGGTGATTCAAATTGATGACTTTACCGTCGAAATCAAAGTTTGTCTCTCTGGTTTTAGATAAACTTGAGCGCCTTGGTAAATTTCGTCGGGAAATCCTGCACCGTTGCTAAGCCAAACATAATGTTTTAGGCAGCAACGACAAACCTTTAACTCATAATATGCATAGTATGGACCGGTGGCGAGTAGTGGGATTTACTCCATTTTTATGGCGCATACCCGTTTATAATGGACCGTGACTACGACATGACACGCCGACAAGCAGAGACCCTAAGGTGCTCCGCCCCTAAAACGCAACTTACAGTCTGCTGCACGCTATATGCCTGTAAGCTGCGGCGGAAAGGAAATTAGCACAGGTGACCGAGGACGGGAGCAGCAAATTCGCGACACGCGCCATGCTCTTGTTCCCGAGCGTGGCCTTCGCGATTAGCTCCGACAGTGCAGCGTTGCCACGGCGCGCTATCGAAGCTATATGGCGGAGGCCACGTCTCGAGCTTGCCAATAACGAATGGCAGGCGCTGTCCTTGTTTTAAAGCCCGGGTGGCCGGCAAGAAGCAGCCCTTTTTGAAGGCATCACTTGGAATGTTTGTGGCGATATTGCTTTTCTGGTCATCGGACACTTGTGCTAATCTGTTTTCGCTGCAGCTGTTTAAAGCACGCCATAACCTTGCACGGTTAAGAACTTGCAAAAACTTGAGTACTAGTAATGCCTGAACTCAGATTCTCAGCCCCTGCTGGTATAAATAACCAACAGTTTCATATAGTGACCTGTATGTTTCCAGAATACGCAGCAACTGCGACCCGCTTGTTCTTGGTGACGACGATTTTCTAGCAACTTCAGGCGACGCATGCAAAAGAAGTACGACACGCTTCATTTTCGCTACTATGCCGTTTTAATTTGTGATCGATGAAAAGTACAGAGACGTTCAATTAGTTTACTAGTGTAATTACAACGCAATTAAACGCGTTAATGATATTAAATTCATGTTATGTGAAACATTAACATAATGAGTTACATTTTCTGCACATTAAAACACTGGTGTGTTGTACAAACATCTGCTCAGCAAGCCTCGCTTCTCTTTTCGTGTTGGGTGATTAGTACAGGAGCAATATTGTCAATCCTTTAATGCGCTGTCCTGAGGTGGGTAACTCAAATTAATTGCGTATTAGACACAATTCTCGACAACTTCTGGCGGAACTTAAGATACTTGAGTTCTCTTCTGCTAGAAACGTTGACCTGACGTGACTATTCATATTTTGTGAACAGCAGTAAACGAAACACGGTACTCTGCCAAATTTACAGAATATGTGCTGCCAAACGCTTCTTAACAGACAGTGAACTGAACTCGTCTATTTAAAGCTAAATGTTTGCAGACAGTGTGATTGAAACGAACAACACTGCGAGTACGAACCTCCAGCTAATGTTTTAAGCGAGAGGAGGAAACAAAATTTACGCAATTAGGAAAACAGCGGTGTAGGCACAAAACGACCGCTACAGAAAAGCTGGAGGACGCAAGACGTTTCGAAACAGCAGCATTTGTAAACCACCACCACTGCTACCATTTCGTTACGCGTAATCGTGCCGAGAACACTTTTTTATAGTATGTGCCAGGAAACACAACTTTTGTGCTTACCCACCACAACGCTTGGATAGCAGCAAACATATCTTCCACAATGGAAGTAAGAAGTATATTTTTAATATAAGTGTTGGTTACATTAAATTTGACTAAGCCGCTGTCTCGCATTTTGGTTTATACTGGTGTGTCATGATAACCCTAATTGTTAATGGTGTTTTCTTCGATTTAACTATCTTGTTTATTCTCACGTGTACGCGCTTGTAAGGATATTTCTGTACTATATCGCACAGCGCGCCGGGCTCGATTGAAGTGCAAGTTTTCACCCACTCCTTCCACTAAACTCGAGAAGTATAGAGATAAAAAACATTCAAACGATGCGTGCGAGAACTCAGATTGAGCAAATTTTGCGGTGTTCTCGAGTGCACCCGTGCATTTCGCCACCTCCGTAGCTTCCACGTCTATACTTTACAGCTCTGGATATACGTATGCATAACGACACCATCATTAAAACGACGGCGCACCAGCGCCCCAGACGGCTACCACAACAGGTAGCCGGTGACGTAAGCGAGAACCGCTGACGTCAGCGCGGTTCTTGCGGCGCTGGCGAGCCGTGTCGTGCCGGAGGGGTCGACGTCGACGCACACTGACGTCTCGTAGTTTCGGCAGAAGTTGTACAGCAGCCGGTTGGTCAGCTTGTCGGCGTACAGCTCCACGTGCTGACGGGCGTCTTCGCCGCAGGCATTGGATAAGCGGTCGCCCAGGCACTTGTGGTACGAGTGGTAGGCGCTGCACGAGAAAATTGGAAAATTTCGAGCTAGACCTAGTGTTCTCGAACAGTCCCAAGTTCGATAACTCGGGAAGTTTTTCCCGCGTTCTGTGGAATCAGTCACAACGCCGTCGAATCGACTGACTGCCGCCGAGTGCCACCGAAGCGCGGCGGCCACTTCTTTCGAGGGTAGGCATTGCCATCCGTTTCCTGAATGATATATAGCGCTGATCTCTGGATGGAAGTCCTAAGTGTTCAGTGGTTGATATAATTTAGAGACGTATACGATAACGGCGATAAAAAGTCGAGAAGAGGCTGATAGAACCGGAGTTCTCAGAGGCGTACAGCATCTAGTACGTAATAAACAAAAATGAAAAAAAATCTATAAAGGAGATAGTATGCTGGAGTGCGATAGATGAAATGACACCTTATTGAAAAAAAAGAAAAATACTAGGTGACTGCTGACTAGATGACCGCCGTCAGCATCCACATAATCGAATAAAGAGGAGGAATATTCTCACTTAAATGACCCAATTTCGCCAAGAAGTTTTAAAATATTGAACTTAAGATAGATATTTCTCGGCCAACCTTATCT
This sequence comes from Rhipicephalus sanguineus, assembly GCF_013339695.2. NCBI lineage: Eukaryota > Metazoa > Arthropoda > Arachnida > Ixodida > Ixodidae > Rhipicephalus > Rhipicephalus sanguineus. Next base: position 204,839,650 of record NC_051178.1, on the reverse strand, counting down.
GACTGTCGCGACAGAACTGGAATTCTTGTAGTGTATTCATGGTAATACGGACTTCGTAATAAACCCGCTTTTTCGCACAAGGCGAAAAGTATTGAAGTACAAGAAGGTAGCATGAGCTCTCTGGTCGTTTTATCGACGGTTTCAGCCAAAAGTGAAGAGCGCCAGAACTGGTGCCACTCCTATAGATGTGGAACGTCGATTCCTAAAAAATGCACACACAAAGAAGAATAATAAGTTTTTCGCGAAATCGTTCATTAGAGTGTGCTTTCATTATGCAGATGAAGCTTACGTTAAAATTTTCTGTGCTGCGGCTCATACAGACTCAGATAAAGCTATTTTTCAAAAATCGACGGGGACTGGGAGAGGGGGGAAGTGACGGGGAAGTCTGACCTTGAAATTGTGATTGCTGATGATAACAATGGTGCAGATTAAATTTATGTCCGTTCCACTGAACGTCCCAAAAACACAGTAACCTCTGAAAAGATATCGTGAGCTCGTGACTTCCAGTCACACACAGACTTAAAAAGGGCAAAAGGGAAGGAAGGAAAGGATGCCCGGATGCCCTAACATCCCTACCCCCTGAGAGGCGAGGGGTGTCCGGGCATCTGGACATTCTCCTTGGATCCGCGCATGCATTCATAAGTGCTCGGGCCATGTAGGAATCATTAATAATTGGTATTAACAACGCATAGACGATAAGGAAAAGGGACAGGATAAGTAGAGGCAAAGAGCACTGTTTTGCCTCTTTGCTTGTACTTAGCGATATTTGCCTCTTTGCCTCTACTTATCCTGCCCTTTTTCCTTAACGTCTATGCGTTGTTAATACCTCATTAATGGATCCTTATCCAATTCGCCCAAGCTTTCGTTCTTACAAGCTATGTCTGGTAGTGTATATATAGATGCACGCACCAGCAGACGTCGTTCGTGTTGGTGAGTCCTTCGGAGTACTCCTTGTACTGGTCCTTAAGGGTGCGCAGCCTCTCGGAGCACTGGTCCCCGCTGTGGTTGTAGTTGCGCAAGCAGTTGATGTACGTCTTTGCCTCTGCATGTAATAGCCGCAAAAAATTAGGAACAACATCATAAACAGCTCTGCACGAAGAGTTTCTTTTTTTCGTTCTTTCAACAGGTCTGAAAGGGGGCAAGGGTTAAAGGTCATAGGAACACCTGACAGAGCCTCGCTCCATGTGATATTGATATGCTTACAAATAACCCAACCGTTGTGAAAATACTATAGTAAATACTACGACCTGTTGGGCCAAAAGTTAAATGCTATATGATCGCCGGACGGGTCCCCGGCTCTCTGTTACATGAATTTATAAAAGCGCCTTCTACGATTAGTAGTACGACAACCGCAGGTTCGTGGCCTTCTAGTACAAAGTCAGGCACAATTAGTACGTTCCATTCCATGCAGACAAGCAAGAAATGTATGTTGCTTCTTTTGCCAAGCCCGAAAAACACCGTACTGAATATTTTTTTCTATTACCATAATTCACATCTGACAAGTCCTTCTTTACATGTCCCAACGCCGACAACCTAGCGTGAATGCTAATATGCGTTATACAATCCTTTAGGGCACCCTAAACAACCTCTGACAAATACAAAGTACGAGCGCGTTACTCTCCTGGCAGTTCCCATCCTTTCGGCGCAGCTCGTCACGCCAGCAGTCTGTTCACGTGACGTCATGAGGAAATAAGCTCTTGATTGGCACATATACGAGAAATATCAGTTGTGAATTGCCCTCTACCCTGCTTTGCCATGCAGTCGCACGCCCGTTCTGTCTTTTCTCGCATGACTATCGTGCGCGATCAGCTGGTTTCACTTCGTCTTGTGCGTCTTCGACTGCGCAAGCGGAGATAACAGCGTGTTATATAGTCGAAAAGCGCGAAATCCCGATAGGCGCAACGCTTAGTGCTGATAATTTGTCCACGTGTTTTATGAAGAAATAAGTGGCGAGGAGGAGATAGCGCATGTATAGGAAGGATAGTGAAGGCGAGAAAGAAGCCACCTTTTCGTCGTTGAACTCGGAGTGGTTTAGGGGCCCTTTAAGCGACAGTTTTGCGCAATGTGCTAGGAACGAAGCATAGAACTACTACGCATGCGTGGACCAGCCTTCGAATAACTTGCATAAGGAATGCCTAAACATTTTATCGCGTAGATCTGCGCATGCGCCTGATTAAAAGGTGGCGCTGCCCTACCTGAGCATGCGCAGGTGTGTTTTGTGTTTGCTTGTTTTTCCGCCGCCGCGCGCCCTTTCGGTCGACAGCCAACGTATGTGGCGTTTGGTTCTCTTCTTCTGTGTCCATGTCTGCACACCTCACCGTCTTCCGTGCTAATGGTGAGTTTTGGTGGTGCTCTGCTGTAGATTATCGCTCGACGGACACATAAGCTTCACAAGACACAGGAGTTCCACAGACCAGACGCGAGCGCGTCGCCGCTGAAGGTTGAGTCAAGCACAGCGGTCGGTATTTTAATCTGAAGTGTTTCTCGATGCATTAAGCAGACTCAAAATTTCCAGGTAAGATTTGGATTATCTTATTGCGTAATGACCGGCTGTTGACCCGAAAGTCACAGATTCGATCCCGGCTGCGGCTGCCGCATTTCGATGGAGGCGAAATGCTAGAAGCCCGTGGACTGTGCGATGTCCGTGCACGTTAAAGCACACCAGATGGGCGAAATTTCCGGAGCCCTCCACTATACGGCGTGGCTCATAATCATGTCGTGGCTTTGGCACGTAAAACCCCAGATGTTATTTTCTTATTACGCATTTTCAGTAAAAAGGCAATACAGGAATTAAGTTTGCTTGCAAACCTAGTCCCCCTGCTCAAAAGTAGCTGAGCTTGTGGTACAGATAAGAGCAGCACAGATAATTCGTTGCCGTGCACATGGTTACATTGTTGTCACTCCACGGAGACGAAGGTCACGGGTTCGTCGACAGTCAACACAGGTGCCGTAAGTGTGCGATAACGCTACTCCGCACAGGCTTTGCTGGAGCTTTAAAACAATGTCTCTGTGCAGAACCCTCCCGAAAAGGCCGCTACGACAGCTCATGCGAACCGTTGGGACGCGAAAATCGATCGACAGATCACGTAATCGATCCTGCTAACGCCTGCGTATTAAAGTCTTCAACCTTCGTATCCCTTTCTTTTTGAAAGAGACTGCCGGCAGCGCGCTATAATATCCTGTCTAAATTTCTGTATTCGTAAATCCTAAGAAATAAAAGACAAAACGAAGAAGACCAGCCGGGAGTGCTATTATGTAGACTTTGACGCGCTTCCATCGGGCTGACTGTAATTTCCTCTTATCTACTTTTACAGCAGCACCGCAGAAGTTTTGCAGGTCCTTTCTTTCTTACATCCGCGCAGCCGCCCAAATTGTCTCGCTTTACTATTTCTTATTCTTGTCTTTTTACTCAGTGCCTCCCCGAACACCCATTTGTCAGATTGTCTTCTTTATAGGCGTGGCGCGGTTTCCTTTCAGTGCTTAAACTTTGTCTGTATTTTATTTTCCGTGTACCACTGTATCGAACCATACTACTACACGTTTAAAATTAGTGTCCACCTTCTGCACAAATACCAGCTAGAGAGCATTCGATAAATTATATTACTTCTACTGCTACACTGAACGTGGTACATAACGTCAAATATAAAAAAACATAACTCGCCTTAGGGGATAAAATTTATTTATGGACGATACTGCTCTTTTTTTCTTTATATATGTGGAATCCATTATAATTCTATATGAATACTGCTCTTCAATTGGTTTATTCAAAAAGCAGTTTTTTTTACTTATTGATTTACTATGTCTATATCTATTTTTAAAGACTGTCGTGCGGCGTCCAGTTCTCGTTTACCTTTATCTTTTTTTTTCTATCGCAACACAAGTTTTCCTGTAATATTTTTGTACTTGCTAACCAACCAACTTTTACTGATAACTTTGGGCACTAGGTCCACCTACAGCTCGCTGCCATCGGACATCCTTCTGTATATTTATAATTGTAGGGCTTTTTATACTATTGACCTCGTGGGCAAACCCTGTATGTGTTATGCCCAAATAAAGTTTACTTACTTACTCTACAAAAAAAAAAAAAATATCTCAACTGAAAGTTAAGTCACGTATTGACACGCGTCATGGTTGCCTTGTTTTCAGTCGCGTACTCCCTTGTTGCTTTTACTATTTTAAACCCCCACGGTAGCTTATAATTACGGCGCTGCAGTGCTGAACTCGAAGTTCATGTGATGGCGTCGTCACGTGACGGTAGTCATGTGATGTCATAGCGACGTCATGATGACGTCAGTCATGTCGCAAATTTTGGCGATCTGTGACGTCATGATGACGTTCGATCTCGTCGAAGGCGGCCACGTTTCGATAGAGCGACCTTGTACCTAGATTGTATCTAGAAACCTTGTACATATATTTAAGTGCGTCTGATTAAAGAGGTCCACGTGTTATAGAAGTCAATCCGGAATCCTTCACTGCAGCGGACCTAATAGTCGAATTGCATTTCTCGTGTATTAAACCTCATAATTCATTTTTTAGGACTGTTTTATTGAGCGTCTTCTTTTTCGTCGTGTACATTACGTTGTTACGCTTCGCTTGACGTCCTTACTCGCCGAATGAAAGTTAACGAAAAGGCGGATCCGGAGACAGCATGCTTAGTCTCTACAAACAGCATATGCTCCTATCTACAATACGGTTATTTGTTACCCTGCTATCGTCACGAGCAACATTATATTTGCCCATGTAAGGCCTGTCGTCGTGTACTAGCCGTACTCTAGCAAGAGGTCGCAAACATTTGGAAGGAAAAATGAAGAGCTTTATTTTTATGCAACAGCCATAGTCACTTTAAGTGGAATCGAGAAACACGCAATTGTTTGCTACTGGCAATATAATCGTGTCTATACTCAAGAATTTTAGGGCGAAAGCCTTATATGCCTCATCAAACACAAAAATTGACCATCGGTGGCGCCAACACGAGTGATGCAAGAAATCATCACGTTATGACGTCACCAAATGACGTCATCATGACGTCACAGGTCGCCAAAATTTGCGATGACTGTGACGTCATGGTGAGGTCGCTGTGACGTCACATGACTAACGTCACGTGATGACTCCATCACATGATGTCGTCGCTTGGTCAAAGATTGGCCGATCACGGAGGCAGTGCAAAACAAGGTCAGGTGCAAAAAGCTTGCAACGCCTCCAATCCCGGACAGTGTAAAACCACGTTGTGTGTAGAAAGCTTCCGGAGGGTGACGGGGCAGGAACAATACATCGACTGAGAAGAGAAAGAAGGTAGCTTTAGCCTTCGAGTCGTCTTAGTTTAATGCATTAAAGACCCTGTAAATCTTTGTTTGCGTGCTTATGTCGTCAAAACACCTCAAGTCTGCTTAGCAGTTATGATGTGGATCGCCTATACTATAATCGGTGTTCAGGCGCGAAGTGTTCTATGTGGCACATGTGGGTACTTGACAATTGCTATTGGCTCACTCAATGTTGAGTATTTTATTCGGGCCGGCTTGAAATCTACATATCAGAAACCTGAATCGCGCATTAGAAAGCGCACATTGCAGGTTTTGCGTTTGTGCACGCAACAGTCCTGGCGTACTTTTTTTGCATGGGTTGTTGCGTGCTGTTGTTATCCAACGTACTACATGCGGCTCATACTATGGTGGATTTGCTAGGAAATGCGCGGACCATTAAAATACTGAGTAAAGATATGAAACTTTTGAGCTTCTATATAATATTTAATAATGAAAAGTTTCTCAGCGCGCACACAACAAACAAGGACCTGAGGAAAGAAAACAGCGCTTGTTTGTCTTTTTTCCTCACGTCCATGTTTGTTGTGGTGTGCGCGCTGGGAAACTTTCCATGATGAATTCCGACCAACTCGCCAAGTTTTCTATACTTTTGAATTGCTATAGAATAAGCGCTCTTGATATGCGAAAGTATGTGTTAGGATTACAGCAATAACAACAGGGAGAATGTGCACCTAACTATACAAATTCAATACAATTTAGCAGGGCATTTGTTCGGACTCTACAAGAACTTCCTGGACAGCAAAGCAAACATATGTCTGTGACTGTGGCCTAAAGTAGATGGCCCAAACAAGACTAACTGGTACTTTTATATTTTAAATGACAGCGCAGTAAAAATAGCGGACAGGGAGGACCGAGCGGTTTCAGCGAGCTGTCTGCTTTCTGTCCACTTTATTTTTGTTGAACGGTCTGCTGAAATTTCAACCATGATCTGCCAGAAAGACCAATCGTTCAACGTTTGGATTCCATTAATTCGAGGCCAAGATTTCATAGGGGTGCTCCTGATACTATTTTTGTTGGAATAAGTGAAGTGGCGACGGGGTAGAAGGAAGTGATGGGCCGTTTCCTGCAGATCACAAAAAGAGCAGACAGCGAATGCTGGGCAAATACCTTCTTGGAACGAACCCGTCCCCAACCTCATTTCTACTGGCGCCCACTTTAAGTGCACCGCCTCGGAACAAAAGTACGTCAACGAGATGACTTGGTCAAACGTGAAATGTGATTGAATGCGTTGGCTCTTTTGTTCACGAGGTTTCGCGGAGCGCGTCCATAGTTGTGACTTGATTCAAACAGTTCCTGAATTTCACTCGTACTTATTCGAAACTAATTATTTAAATGGGCGCTTCAATCGAGAATAGACTGATTTTGTTCATGGTGGAAGGTGTAAAACAGCGCAAACACAGGGACAGAAGATACGAACGACACAAACGCTTTTGTCCCCGTTCATATCTTTTCGTATGGTTCGTTCGTATCGCAGCGACGGCGGAGAATGTTCCACATTAGCAGCCGTGGCTGCGAAAGGCGCTGGCTGTCACTACCAGGATTACACGTAATACGTAGTAAATCAGACGGGGGCAAACGACTACCGCCGTAAATAAATTGATAGAGCATCGGACGCGTAATTCGAAGGTTGTGTTCGGGTCGCTCGGGCAGCAACTGTGAACTTTGATCAATGGGCGCGGTAGCGCGCGCTTTTTTGTTCCTACCCTTGTACAAAAGTGCCATTTCGCACTACCCTGAATAGAAAATTTCACTGGTTACGCAATAAACAGCACACGCGGCGAATAACTGAATTAGAGATAAGCATTTATTAATGAATATCTAGCTGTACGCTAGCAGATGACGTGAACAACCGAAATCGATGTAACAAGTTATTGATGGATGCCTGGCTATGCACTCCAGGATATGTATAAATCATTTATGTCTAGTAAATGTAAGGGGCGACATGCTCGGGATACGATGGATATGGCCTTGGATATGAGGAGCGCCGTAATGGATTACTTCGCAATAACTTTTGCGAAGCGGTGGTTCCCTTGCGTAAACCTGAACGTTTACTATAACCGCAAGGCAATTTTCGTATACGTTCCGCCCAGTCTTGATGCTTGTTCAGTGAGTTAAATGCCCTACTTAGTGTTTCTGAAGCAGGGGTCAGCAGCCGGAAAGTCATTACAGTATGGCGCAAATGAGTACGAAAGAAATGAAACGTGAATAAAAATACATGTGTTCTTAAAGCTCAAGAGTTCGGTTTGTCTCGCCGCGCTTAGACACGATAGTGAGCACTGATTAAAGGAACAGATAAACAAGAACGAAAGAAGGTTCTCGGTATTCTTCATTCATTTATTTCTTCTCAGAGCAAGAGCATCGACTAGTATTGACGCCACGAGACGTGGCACGCGAGAGTTTGTTGGCCTTTTTCTACACTAAACGTATACCGAAATCCTCGTGACGCTGGAGAATGAACGGGTGTTACACATCTGCGGTGATGTGTAGCACGGACATAGTTTATGTATGCCTGTGCATGTGTTTGTGTACACGTACATACACACATGCAAACATTTCGGGGGATTTAACCACCCCCTGGCTACGCTAGGCTACGCCAGTGTTTGCTGTGTGTTGCTGCATATTGTCACTCTGCCGTAACGGTGAAGAAAAGCCGGACGCAGTGGGTAAACACGAAGTGATTTAATGGGGCGAACTTGTGCCGGGTAACGGAAATTACAAGCGACACTCGCTGTACAAAGATAACGGTGAGCACGGACGTCCAGCGTCGACCAATCTGCTCATGTGTGAAATGCGTCGGCTTTTATAGATGTCTTATCGAACTTGCCAGCGTTATCGCTGGTGCCCGGGTTAGTTCCAGAATAAACTGTATCGTTCGCGTGCAGCGCACAGTCTTCACGGAAGATTCGAAAATAATCTGAAATTGCGTCATAATCTGAAGTGCGTCATAATTCGCGACTGAAGGGGCTAGACGACTATTCCGTATGAAGCTAGGTGTAGGCGAATATCTCTAATAAGATTAGAGCATTTTGTTGTTTTATTTTATGTTGCCCTAAAATATTTGAACGTAGCTGTTTATAAGAAAAGAAATACCCGCGCTTCCGATTTAATTCACTGTTGTAAGGTGTCCAGAAATTCCTATGACTATACACTCATACCTCATCCACAGTTATTACTTGTTTACTATACCTACATATAGTGTTCTCAGTATTTATTCCCTTACAGTCTTTCCCATCCTTCTGTCTCTGTTTCCTTCCTTATATATGATAAAAACAAGGTAGATGTGCAAGCACGGACACAAGAGTAGGAATAAAGACAACGCAAACACCACACTTCTCTTGTGCACGTGTTTGCACGCCCAGCTTATTTTATCATGAATCCATACTAAGTATAGCTCAACTTGCTTTCGCTCTGAATTTCCTTTCTTCTTTGCTCTTCTACATCCACCCTTTTTTCTTATTTACAATAGCAGAATGTCTGGCTCTCCAGATATGCAATTCAACGGCCACATGTATCGAATTTCTTACCTATAATAATTTGGTTTCAGAGTTTTAATATTCGCACACCGCTAACAAAAATTTCATAATAGTCCTTCTAATTTGGGCGCACGTTTTTATGATCAACAAGGAGCACTAAAGAATATTCGCGATCTTAAATTGCCTCGACCGTTACTTTTCTAATTTCTTCTTTTTAATTTTAGCGTATTGCACGTGATATTTAAGGCGGTTAAAACTCAGTTGCTCGACGGTTTCCGCCGAGTTGATTGCTTCAGTTTCCCCTCGTCCGAAACGGGAGATCTGCAAACAGTGAAGTGGTGTTCCATCTCTTTCTATTCATGAGCTTGATGCCTCGGCTAAAGAAATTCAGCATAACGAGATTTTTCACATTTAAACAAGAGCATTGAAAATTCAGCAGATATGAAGATCGGGCAGACCGAACTGGCGCGTCCATGTGGAACAACCTCCGACTATCGCCTCTGGAAAGTTGGTTTTACCAACTTTCCAGAGGTAGCGGCGATTTCGTCGGCGTACTTTAACTGAGAAAAAAATGTGATCCAATTAGAGAGATCTTTCTGAACAGAAGAGAAACGGCGGCTCGGCAGTGAGCCTGTTTTGAAACTCTATTTTATTAGGCAAGGCGCGTTTATCCATGTCGAAATTTGGCAAACGTAGTGAGCTTCATGCATAAATACTAATAATTTTTTATCTAAACCCGGAACATTGTAATCTTGGAATAAAGAAAAACAAAGAATCGCTGCTTACCATTTTGCCTACTTGCTCTACACCCAATCTTTAATAATAATATCTGGGATCTTACGCCCCAAAACCACGATTTGATTATGAGAGACGCCGTAGTGAAGGTCTCCGGAAATTTCGACCATCTGGTGTTCTTTAGCGTTCACCTAAATCCAAGTACACGGGCCTCTACCATTTTGCCTTCATCGAAATGCGACCGCCGCGGCCGGGATCGAACGCGCGACCTTTGCGTCAGAAGGCACCCTGACCGCTATACCACCGCGGCGGACTACACCCAATCTTTACTGTTCATAAGATAATTTATTCGCTTTCTTTAGATTTTCTCTCCAGGCTTTCTTTCTGCACAGAATTCTCCGGCGTCTGGAAAGTTAATTCAACCCTACAGTCACAAGCATGCGTTTTTTCCCCGTTTTCGCCACAATTTCGTCATTACAAGTGAGTAAATTGAGGTTTGGCTTGTAAAAAAAATAAAAAAAGAAGAAGAAAACATCAAATACTATACTTGCGCGTCGCGTTTCAGACAACAAAGGTGGTCAAGCTTTGAACAAGCTGACCATCCGCCCTCTGCTTCCTAAATAGGCTCCTAGTTGTGCTTGATAAGCACCGGTGTCACGGGAAAAAGGGGAGAGGATCCGACAAGTCGATAGGTTACATTCGCCAACACCTACCCCGTTGCCCTTTTATACATGTGACTACTACCAAGGGGTGATTCTATTCTAAGAAAAAAAAAACATGTCAATCATCCAACGTCACAAGGAGGAGGAACTGAAGGAAAGTCAGGAAGGTCATCCCAAACTTCTCTATGCGTGCGACGCCACAACAACATGCTGACTCCAAGGACAGATTGCGTGCTCAGCGCAAGTGCACTGGCGTACTCACCGCTATCTAGAGCGTCCCGGCACTTGAGCTCGGCCGTCATGCGGCCACTCTCGACGAGCAGGCCCAGCCGGTTCCTCTCCGAGTCAGCGCAGCGTCCGATGCGAGACTCGATGGCGCTGAACAGGATCTCCAGCTCCCTGAACACATTATGCAAGAGAGAAATACTCTGTAATGAGCGTTCGAAAACTTTGAAAGACACTAAAGAGAAAAAAAATTTTTCTCGTGCTAGCAAATTAGGATTTCGCAATACCAAAAGCACCACTTTTACCGCGAGAAGAAGCTTGGTAAGCGGAAAAAAAAACACGCAAAAATAAACTACATGCGGCGACGCCGCCTTGAAGTTCCCGCATCAGCTAGCCGTGACAGCATAGATTTTGACGGCGCCTTCTTGTGCCTATGTGAACGTTTATTGGCAAAAATTGTTTACATCGTGTTATAAGGAACTCAGTCTTAACATGCCAAGTCTCAGGAAATTTCATTGAATCCATGTGGCCTAAATACACAAAAAATATCTTGAAGGTCGCCACGTCGCGGTGACGTTCACGCGCTATAGTTTCGACGCGAAATTCAAGAATGAAACTTTGACCTTCATTTTTTTCTTCTCCTAATTAACCCGTAATGGAGAATTTAATGGCACTAGAATACTGAAAGAATTATTTATCTATCTAAACTGACTTAACGTATCACTTTAGTTTCTCTTTAACCTGGCCATAGTGCGCATGGCACGAGGCTTCCCAGACGGTGTATAAGTAACACAAAGGGTGTGTGTGGGTAGGGAAAGGAGGGGGGGAGGGGGGCAGCGATATAACGACGCCACGCATAACACAGGCTACGGACAATTCAATTTACTGAGAGCTGGTCGTCTGAGGCATTTGTCTTGCAGTAAAGTCAAAAGCGCCGTCGTGTAGCAGGCGACGCGGCTGCATCGCGGTCCCCATTGATTAACGTATGCCAGGCAACGGAAGGCACGGTTGCAAGGCATGAACCACGGCTAGCACGCGCCGCATGAATAAGCAGCGCTTCATTTGTCTCACCATGCGCTTGGCTGAAATGCATTCTTTTTAATTAAATGAAGAAAAGACGCAGACGAAAACGCGAGAAAGAAAGAAAACAGAAACATGGCTCGAAAGGGAAGGCTAATTTGATTCGAGATGCACAGGTGGCCCCCATAGTTGCATGGAGAAGCATCGTAAACAGTTGCTGGAATAGCTATGAACCGTGGTGTGTTGAATAACATGACGGCTCAGCGGCTGAGAGCGAGGGAGAAGTCGCAAATCGTGTTTCGATCACTGCCACAACTTCAAGCTTCAATGCACCAACACCACAGGGAATAATAAGGCCGTAACATCTTTCTTTCCAATAGAGAAAGACCCTAAATTGGTCGCTTTTATTTTTCATGTGGTGTTGTCAAGTTACCTTTCAAATTATGGTAGAACAATGAAGCTGCTCTATCATGTCACTCTCTAGGCAGAGCAATGCGAGAGAACATTTAAAACCGCAGCATATTGACATAACAGAGTTTGAGAATTGGGGACCCAAGACGCTGGGCCCCCAAGCTGCACTGGGCAGCCTGCTCTTGCGTTCGGCTGATCAGCAGAGTTCGAGAATTGGGCCAACGCAGGCTGCGTTGCGTCAAGCGCACGGAGCGCCACGAGTGACGAAATTTAAAATCATGCGAGACGCGGGCCATACTGTGCCATGGCCCGCGCTGCGTCTGCGTCTTCTCGCTGGTGACCCAAGACGCCTTGGGGCACCGCGCTAGTTTGCAGTTTTTGCGTCTCGGGTCAATGCGAGCGCAAGAGCCCAAGAGTGGCTTGGGTTCTGCGCATGCGCCCTGGCTGCTCGCAAGCTTCTTGGGTCCCCAAGCTCCTTGGGGCCCCAATTCTCAAACTCTCTATTACCTGCGAACGTTATGCGACGTAGCGCGCAGGGGTTACGAGAAAGGCTGCGTAGCGAATGGATCCGCATTAAATTTTACCCGTGGTGTTCCATTACTTGGGGTTTTCGCCTTCATCGAAATGCAGCTGCCGTGGACGAGAGGCGTACTCGCCAAATCAGCGGCACCATGATCATAGCCTTGCGCTACCGCGGTGGTTGTGACGTACATTGTAACCGTTAGTCCCTAATAACGTTTTCATTCGGCCTGCGCATCGCATTTCGGGCAGCAGTAACCGAAACGCCATTTATCCTGCCCGAGTAAGGACGACATTTTATCAAAAACTTTGTTTTCTAACGTACTGCCCATTAGTGGAACGACCCTCCTGCCCACATTACCGTGATGATGGATTACGTCCAATTCAAGCCAGCTACAGAAAAACATCGCATCATGTAACCCATAACTTCTATACGCGTACGCATGCATCACGCAGTGCCCTAAATTGAGGCCTACACTGCAAACGGGTTTGAGCCTTTTACACTGCAAACGCAAACTAGCCTAATTGGGCGTTTTAAGGGCTACAATCCTCCTTAATACTACCTTCATCTGGACAGTACTACCTTAGGGTGTAATGAGGTGGGTGTAATAAAGTTCTGCGTCCTCAGTTTTACTTCGTTAAGAAATTATGTGGAAGAAAGGAGGTAAATTCACTATCTGACGCCATTCGTCGAATGGAGTTCAAGAACCAAAACACTCCCATCTCATTTCCTCTGGCATGTTTTCTCTTTTTTTTTCTTTTTCGAAGCTTTCCATAATGCCTTCAGTGCTGGCGGGCATGCATGCAGCTGTGCGGGGGAAAGAAGTAAAAGAAAGAGGCGGCATGCTTCAGCGCACTAAAAATCCCTTCCACAGATAGCCCAGAGAAAGAAATATACGAGACCCTCCGAACGGCTGGAGAGGAAACGAGGAAGCCCTTTGGCCTTGGCGGCCCGCCCCCGCCAGGTCAAAAGCAAGCCAGACGAGGCGCTATTGAAGTGAAATGGGACAAAGCTTCGCGCCGCATGCGCGCGCGAAGAAAAAAAAAACAGAAAAAAGAAAGAAACGTGAGGAGGGAGTCGTTCCCGCGGCGGCGCGATCGTCGTACCAGCGCCTCGTCGTAGCAAGGCCGGCTAGGCCTTGTGAACGCCACTTCTCAAGTGATCAGCTGTGTCGGTCGTGTGTGCGCGTTTTGTGCCTGCAGCCTCACTGTGTTCTCGCCGCTGGATGTGATATGCGTGGTTTGACGACAGTGCGACATGCTGCGCTGCGAGTGCGATAATCGCGACGGCCTGTCGACTCAAGCGAGCGTGCCGCTGTGCATTACCAAGCAGATGATGGGCACCCTGCGTGCTCGGCACAGTCAGGAACAAAAATGGTAAGTAATACTGATGTTCCCTCTCTTTGCGAGCCCTTACCGTCGCTTATGCACCTGTAGATGACCTTCTGCACATTGCGTCGATTGAAAAGTGCAATGAAAAGCAAAAAAAAAAAAGAAAGAAAAGAAAATCGGCATGTCAAGCTTGCGAAATGCCCGCCAGCGCACCATGAGCGTGGCATGTGACCCATGCCGTACATTACACGCATGTCATTCATTGTTTCCATGTTACCAGCCGTCATTTATGTACGTCATACAGTCACGTCACGCTATACCAATCTTGGTATGATATCAAGTTAGAGAACCGGACGTGAGTGCACCAGGCTCCATGCCGTAAATGACATACATGTCGTTATTTTCATGTTACTATATGTCATTTATGTTCGTCGCACAATCACGTCACGCTATATCAATTTAGGTGTATGTCAAGCTAGCGAACCGGCCGCGAGCGCACCATGAGCGTGGCGTGTGTACATGACATGCATGTCATTATTTTCATGTTGCCAGCTGTCATTTATGTTGGACGTACAGTCACACTGCACAATACCAATTTTGGTGTATATGAAGCAGGCGAAACGGCCACTAGCACCCCCGAGTCCATGTTGTCAAAATAACGCCATACATGACAAGCGTGTCATGATTTGCATGTTAGAAACTGTCGTTTATGTGCGTCATACACTCTTGTGACGCCATACCTGTTTTGGTAAATATCAAGTTAACGAAACAGTCGCAAGAGAACCAAGAGAGTGACGTGTAAATCATGTCGTTAATGAAATGCATATCATGATTTTCAGGTTAAGACCCATCATTCATGTTCTTCATGCAGTCGTGTCATGCCACACGAAGTTTGGCATACATCCCATTAACGAAACACCCACACGAGCTATGAGTCGTAGGCGGCTAGATAGATACGTAGATAGATCCGTTCAAAGTTGTGGAAGTGTTTAACAAATGCTTCGCATTTAAGTCGTTAAACTCAGATAGCAATGATGTGTGATGCACGTTTTGGAACTTCTGTGAATATCACTCATGCTTCATACGACCAGTCAATCGACCCAGGAGTGCGCCCTGATAAAGTTGTTTGCACGATATAATTTTCTTGCCTGCGATAAAGCATGAATGAGGCATGATGCTTTCAGGGAATATACATTACAGCAAAAGGCCACGGTTATCACATTGTCACATGATGGAATGTGCATAAAGGACAACTTTGTTTTCGATTTATTCTTTTCTCCAACTTCATTTGTTTGTTTTAATCCTTCGTCATCGTGTCAATTTGCGCACATTGACATGTGACAAGACCGTGCGCTCTCATTTTGCAGCATCTACCTTGGATGCAGTCAACTAGCCTGGACATCTTTCTCCCGCCATGCAACTGTGAGAACCCACCGAAGCACAGATTGTCAGGAAGTGAAAAGACTTTTCGGCAACAATGTTGCATTGCGCACTCTGCCCGTCTCCTGAAATAGCATATTAAGGTACATAAGCACTGTACCTTCATACATATGCATCAAGGAACAGTGAAATAGCATATCAAGGTACATTAACATCATTAGCTTGGATTCATTTAACTAGAACGAATAAATCATGTTAAATGACGGCCATATCATGTGACAGACATCTGCTAAGTGCAGTGTGTATTGTGAAGCACATGTGTTTTATGGTATTGAATGAATGGATAAATGTTTATTCCAGCAAAATACAGGAAATGGGCCTCAAGTGAAAAGCGACAATGGTAGCTTGAGAAGTGTACAAGGCCCAGTAGAGCAAAAAGAGAGACAGAGCAGCGGAAACGTGTGCACGTTCAAAGGCAAAACATATACGCATACAAAAAGAAACAGGAAAGACAAAGCAGAAGAAACGTGCACATTCAAAGGCAAAACACCTACGCCATCTGCAAAGTGACAAAATCAAAAAGGGTGAACATTTACGCTAGTGAAAACAATGAAAATCAGAAAACAGTGAAAACAGAAAAGAAGGAACAGCCATTCAATGGCATGGAAGGAATGCAACTTCATTGGTCACGTATCAACAGTGGAATTTACATGTGCATATTCTTAGCCATTAGGAGATGTGCAAGGCTAATTTAATCGCATTGATATAAGTCAGCTGTTGAGTCTGTTGAACCAGATTGTTGAATCATCTTGTTTATTCCCTCTTGTTAATTTGCTGTTTTGCATTATGTTGCCATAGTTTTCAAGGTCAATACATAGTATCATGACTGTTGACACAATTTGACAAGGTGAAAGCGCTGTTATTGTGCCCAGGCCTTAGTTTATCCTCACTAGAAGTGCGCTGTTTATTTTTGCCATGGTTCAGTGCCAAGTTGCCCAATCTTCACTCCTAAGCAGAGTAGGTGCGGTTAATCAAGACCTTGCTAATATTTACAACCCTTTTAAAGTGTACTTATAATGATAACTTTACTGACATCAAAAACTACCCACATAATGGTAAACATGGCGAGAGTACACTTCTGGTGGTGTTTCGCATTTTTTTTACATCCGTTTGTTTTTCGCCCTGTGCACACGAAGTGAAATGCTCACAAGGAAATACTTAGCAGCATCTCAATGTTGTATTTATTTCGTGTTTTGACAAAATGTCTGCGATAAGGATAGTCAAGTGCGAATC
Source organism: Rhipicephalus sanguineus (assembly GCF_013339695.2). NCBI lineage: Eukaryota > Metazoa > Arthropoda > Arachnida > Ixodida > Ixodidae > Rhipicephalus > Rhipicephalus sanguineus. The sequence continues at coordinate 204,823,282 of NC_051178.1, read as the reverse complement.
TTTGGTAAGACATTCATTTTTATGTGTACAGAAATCTTAGTGGACTTATTTTTTTGTAATTTTCAGGAATACACTTCTGGCAAAGCAGCAAGTGTTGCTTGCCCACCAGTCTGTGTTCAAGACAAGTGTATTGTGGGCATGAGTGTCGGCAGGATTTTGTCTTGGGGGTGCAAGGCAGCGTAACGTGTCGGCCTAGTGAGCAGGAGAGCATTGGTGTAGCTTGCGTGGGGGTCAAGTGCTGGTGTGTCTTGATGGCGGCAGGTGCCCTTTGTGCAAACCCCTGCCGACACCCATGATTGTGGGAACACCCTGATGTGCCTCACTTTACACTATGTCGAACAGCTCGTACATCTTACCACATTTAGGCCAACACTGGTATTGATGCAAAGTGTTATGCGCAATGCTGCGTGAAACGTTTCTGATATCTTGTGCATTTGAAAATTTCGCAATGTTTAAAAAGACGCTGAGTGGACCCAGTGTTATTCAGCAAACATAAGTCTTAACAGGGGCAGTTGGGTGAGTTGGTGTATATTCATAGTTAAAGAGGGTGCAAAAAAAATAACAGCACAGAGAAATCAAGGGGACAGGATGACGCGCTACTAGCAACTGAAGTTTAATCGAAACCACAGAAAGATGTAAACACACAGTACGAAAAAATTACAAGACTAAACAATCACACATCCACAGAGGAATGAAGGGGGCAGACAGGACAATGCGCTACTAGTAACTGAAGTGTAATCAAAACCACAGAAAGATATAAACACACATGACTAAAAAAGCCAAGCACATGTTCAACTTCAGTTGTTAGTAGTGTGTCGTTCCGTCCCCTTTGTTGCTCTGTGTTCTGACTTCGTTTTCACGTTTTCCTTACCTATGAACTGAACTCCTGACTGTTTGACAGTCTCTATATATGTGAGGTCAATATTTATTCATCCTCATGGCATTTCAAGTCCTAGGATCCAATGTGCAAAGCGAGCAGTCACTATTTACAGGAATTTTTTTATTTAGTGCCTGTGATTGCCTAATTGCAAGTTGACGTCGCAGCCATGGTGCTTGGATTATTTTCAATGTGGTAATTATGCGTAAGCCATCAAGTGAGGAATTAAGGATGAACTTTTGAGTTACAGGTGTTACAGATGGCACTAGCTGGCATAAAAACATTGAAGCATGGCTGTACTTGTTATGCATATTAGAAGTATTGGTACATTGCAGTCATGTGATTATGCCGACAAGTTCCCAAGCACACTTCCAGAAATTTACGATGGCTTCCAGGTATCTGTGAGTAAATATGTACAGCAACATATAAAGGCAACCTTGTAATTTTGTGGGCATTGCTGAATGCTTTTATGCACCTTCGTATGTGGACCTACAGTCAACACCACAGGTCTATTTCGGGCTTTTTTGTAGGAAACTCAACTCCAAAATCATGTGCGACATGTTTTGATGTCATAGGGCAAACTAATGCAAAAAAAAAACTGTACAACTGCCTGTCTACACGGTTTCATATTTCCCAAAAGTGATGCTAGCCTTATTGTACTAATTTAATTAGTTGCCTTCGTGTGTAGGCTGACACCAAGTTCCTTGGGTAGCTTATTTTTTTGGATTGTACTTACATACTGGCACGGTGAAGTGCACACGTTAGTGCGCATCATGATGAGATTTTACACCCTACTTTCGTATTGCTTACTGCTGTGAATTATGTATAGTGCTTAGGCTGTACTGTATATGTTGTTCCACGTATTCAGTTTTGGGAGTAGGTTCTGTGCATGACGATGGAAATATATACCTATATCCTTACATTGACACGAGAACTGCTGCTGTTTTGATTCCAATAAAATGTTGCAACAACTGGTTCTTGTATCAATTGAAGTATGACTACTTGCCTTGCATGCAAATTGAAGAAATGAATTTGTGCTTGCAAAACAAATTGCTGAAACACTGCCTGCTCAATGTAACTGCTTGTGTTTTATTACCAAACACATTGAACAGATGATTCACAGATTAGGACACATTGTAGAAGATAGGCAACAGAAAGTTAGACAGAAAGTCATCACTGTGTTCTAACGTAGATTGGGTGATCTTTTATCAATAGTAGCATAATTGAAGGTTGCTGTTGTATATATAAAGTTTAACGCAGTGTGCAGGTGGACGAGGGAGTGCACATATGATAGTTTTTCCAGTTTTCTGCATATTTGCTACAGTCCTCGTGTTTCTGTGTTACGATTGTGAAATTCTGAATTGCAAACAAGCCAACCTCTCTGCTGCTGCGGTGAAGTAATTCAACAGAACCATATTTTCTCAAGAACAGCTGTTCCATTGAGGAAGAGGGTAATGCTTTCTTTTAATGAGTACTGCATCATCTGTCTGAGGGGAGGGCCAAGTACACATGGACGTTCACAAGCAGGGGCGTAGCCAAGCGGGGCGGGGGGGTTGGGAGGGTTCAAACCCCCCCCCCCCGAAATTTTTGTTTTGCTTGCTTATATAGGCACACACACATACAAACGCCCGCATGAACATACATAAAGTATGGTTGAACCCCCCCCCCCCCCCGAAAAAATTTCTGGCTACGCCCCTGTTCACAAGAGAGAAGTGCAAGTACATTTTTTTGTGTTATGGGAGACCTGTCACTGGTAAACTGGGGAGGTTGTCCTTGACCTTGGGGCACGCGTTAGGCATTCGCTTTAACGCGGTGGCGTGATGCTTACCAATAAAAGCTAATTAGTAAGAAATGTAGGTAGTATCCGAGTATGAAAGCAAATAAATACTGAATATGCGTTATAGAGAAGCACTGAATGCCGTGCTAAAGCGTGCATTGCGAATAAGCGCTAATTGCGGAAATGATAAGCGTTCAGCTGCTCAGAAGGCGCTGCTGCCCCTATAGCTGCGTGCAGCTCGCGGCTGTACGCGCGCATTCAACCTGCATTCAACGCACTTTGTGTAGGCGCGTTACAATGTCCTTGTAACTCCCGAATTTTCTGCGTGTGTAATTTTCATATGCGAACGCAGGCGGTCCACACTAAAGGGTGCATTGCGAATAAGCGCTAATTGCGGAAACAGATTTTTGTTCAGCTGCTCAGAGAGCTCAGAGCGCGCTGCTGCCCCTGCGTGCAGCTCGCGGCAGTACGCGCGCATTAAATGCACTTAATGTAGGCGCGTTACAATGTTCTTCTAAGTCGGGCATCTGCGTGTGTAACTTTCATATGAGAACGCAGGCGGTCTTCGAACCGCTCATAACAGCTGCCGCATCTGGACGCGCGCAGTTCGCGGCTGCAGAAATAACGAAAATTGCTCCACAGCATACGCTCATGGAATGCACATACGTTCGCTCATCTGAAGATACCTTTGTCACGCTGGTATTCACGAATTTAGCGCGAGGGAAGAGGGCACACGTTTATAATTTTTCTAGCGGCACGACACGGTGAACCGGAGAATTCGGAGCCGAGGGTGTTTACGTCGATCGGCTCGGCTTGCATGACGCCCCACAAATTATGTATTGACCTTCCGCAAGAGCAAACACACGCCGATGGTACAAGAACAGAAGTTCGAAGTTGTGCCGACGGGTTACCAGCCGCTTTGTACATACATTGGTACATATATAAGCCCACGAAAAAAGCAAGCTTTCTAGTGGTGGCGCTGTGGTGTAATGGTTATAGTGCTTGCTTTGAGTGCGTGTGGTCGCGAGTTCGATTCCTGTGTCGTGCGTACTTGTATGCAAATGTCATGTTTGTGCATGAATACTTTGGTGTCCGTTTTCTATTATGTCCTAGTGATGAATAGTAGCGGAAATTAGCCGGTAAACGTAATATAGTGCCTGAAATATACTTTTTTTTTTTTCATTTCGCGACCGCTCTAGGGCCTCGTATAAAAGGAGGTTTTAAAAGCTCTAAAAAGAAGGAGAAAAACTCTCAATGCGCATTGTTCAAGCCCCCAAAATGGCTTACATAAAAACACCAACTTTACCTCCAAAAGGAGGCTTTAAAAGCTCTCAAAAGAACCAGAAAAACTTCCAATGCGCTCCGTTCAAGCCCTCAAAATGAGTTCAATAAAAACACAAATTTACCTCCTTAGTTCCGTCTAATCACTGCCTTAAAGGATGTAAATAAAACCTCCTTTTGAACCTCTTTTCGAAGGGGGTTTTGCGTAGTACCTTTCGGATGCACGTTATGCGTCGAGCCCGAAACTCCCTAAAGGCTCAAACCGGTTTGCAGCTTTAGGGAGTTTCGGGCTCGACGCATAACGTGCATCCGAAAGGTACTACGCAAAACCCCCTTCGAAAAGAGGTTCAAAAGGAGGTTTTATTTACATCCTTTAAGGCAGTGATTAGACGGAACTAAGGAGGTAAATTTGTGTTTTTATTGAACTCATTTTGAGGGCTTGAACGGAGCGCATTGGAAGTTTTTCTGGTTCTTTTGAGAGCTTTTAAAGCCTCCTTTTGGAGGTAAAGTTGGTGTTTTTATGTAAGCCATTTTGGGGGCTTGAACAATGCGCATTGAGAGTTTTTCTCCTTCTTTTTAGAGCTTTTAAAACCTCCTTTTATACGAGGCCCTAGAGCGGTCGCGAAATGAAAAAAAAAAAGTATATTTCAGGCACTATATTACGTTTACCGGCTAATTTCCGCTACTATTCATCACTAGGACATAATAGAAAACGGACACCAAAGTATTCATGCACAAACATGACATTTGCATACAAGTACGCACGACACAGGAATCGAACTCGCGACCACACGCACTCAAAGCAAGCACTATAACCATTACACCACAGCGCCACCACTAGAAAGCTTGCTTTTTTCGTGGGCTTATATATGTACCAATGTATGTACAAAGCGGCTGGTAACCCGTCGGCACAACTTCGAACTTCTGTTCTTGTACCATCGGCGTGTGTTTGCTCTTGCGGAAGGTCAATACATAATTTGTGGGGCGTCATGCAAGCCGAGCCGATCGACGTAAACACCCTCGGCTCCGAATTCTCCGGTTCACCGTGTCGTGCCGCTAGAAAAATTATAAACGTGTGCCCTCTTCCCTCGCGCTAAATTCGTGAATACCAGCGTGACAAAGGTATCTTCAGATGAGCGAACGTATGTGCATTCCATGAGCGTATGCTGTGGAGCAATTTTCGTTATTTCTGCAGCCGCGAACTGCGCGCGTCCAGATGCGGCAGCTGTTATGAGCGGTTCGAAGACCGCCTGCGTTCTCATATGAAAGTTACACACGCAGATGCCCGACTTAGAAGAACATTGTAACGCGCCTACATTAAGTGCATTTAATGCGCGCGTACTGCCGCGAGCTGCACGCAGGGGCAGCAGCGCGCTCTGAGCTCTCTGAGCAGCTGAACAAAAATCTGTTTCCGCAATTAGCGCTTATTCGCAATGCACCCTTTAGTGTGGACCGCCTGCGTTCGCATATGAAAATTACACACGCAGAAAATTCGGGAGTTACAAGGACATTGTAACGCGCCTACACAAAGTGCGTTGAATGCAGGTTGAATGCGCGCGTACAGCCGCGAGCTGCACGCAGCTATAGGGGCAGCAGCGCCTTCTGAGCAGCTGAACGCTTATCATTTCCGCAATTAGCGCTTATTCGCAATGCACGCTTTAGCACGGCATTCAGTGCTTCTCTATAACGCATATTCAGTATTTATTTGCTTTCATACTCGGATACTACCTACATTTCTTACTAATTAGCTTTTATTGGTAAGCATCACGCCACCGCGTTAAAGCGAATGCCTAACGCGTGCCCCAAGGTCAAGGACAACCTCCCCAGTTTACCAGTGACAGGTCTCCCATAACACAAAAAAATGTACTTGCACTTCTCTCTTGTGAACAGGGCGTAGCCAGAAATTTTTTTCGGGGGGGGGGGGGGGGGTTCAACCATACTTTATGTATGTTCATGCGGGCGTTTGTATGTGTGTGTGCCTATATAAGCAAGCAAAACAAAAATTTCGGGGGGGGGGGTTTGAACCCTCCCAACCCCCCCGCCCCGCTTGGCTACGCCCCTGCTTGTGAACGTCCATGTGTACTTGGCCCTCCCCTCAGACAGATGATGCAGTACTCATTAAAAGAAAGCATTACCCTCTTCCTCAATGGAACAGCTGTTCTTGAGAAAATATGGTTCTGTTGAATTACTTCACCGCAGCAGCAGAGAGGTTGGCTTGTTTGCAATTCAGAATTTCACAATCGTAACACAGAAACACGAGGACTGTAGCAAATATGCAGAAAACTGGAAAAACTATCATATGTGCACTCCCTCGTCCACCTGCACACTGCGTTAAACTTTATATATACAACAGCAACCTTCAATTATGCTACTATTGATAAAAGATCACCCAATCTACGTTAGAACACAGTGATGACTTTCTGTCTAACTTTCTGTTGCCTATCTTCTACAATGTGTCCTAATCTGTGAATCATCTGTTCAATGTGTTTGGTAATAAACACAAGCAGTTACATTGAGCAGGCAGTGTTTCAGCAATTTGTTTTGCAAGCACAAATTCATTTCTTCAATTTGCATGCAAGGCAAGTAGTCATACTTCAATTGATACAAGAACCAGTTGTTGCAACATTTTATTGGAATCAAAACAGCAGCAGTTCTCGTGTCAATGTAAGGATATAGGTATATATTTCCATCGTCATGCACAGAACCTACTCCCAAAACTGAATACGTGGAACAACATATACAGTACAGCCTAAGCACTATACATAATCACAGCAGTAAAGCAATACGAAAGTAGGGTGTAAAATCTCATCATGATGCGCACTAACGTGTGCACTTCACCGTGCCAGTATGTAAGTACAATCCAAAAAAATAAGCTACCCAAGGAACTTGGTGTCAGCCTACACACGAAGGCAACTAATTAAATTAGTACAATAAGGCTAGCATCACTTTTGGGAATATGAAACCGTGTAGACAGGCAGTTGTACAGTTTTTTTTTTGCATTAGTTTGCCCTATGACATCAAAACATGTCGCACATGATTTTGGAGTTGAGTTTCCTACAAAACAGCCCGAAATAGACCTGTGGTGTTGACTGTAGGTCCACATACGAAGGTGCATAAAAGCATTCAGCAATGCCCACAAAATTACAAGGTTTGCCTTTATATGTTGCTGTACATATTTACTCACAGATACCTGGAAGCCATCGTAAATTTCTGGAAGTGTGCTTGGGAACTTGTCGGCATAATCACATGACTGCAATGTACCAATACTTCTAATATGCATAACAAGTACAGCCATGCTTCAATGTTTTTATGCCAGCTAGTGCCATCTGTAACACCTGTAACTCAAAAGTTCATCCTTAATTCCTCACTTGATGGCTTACGCATAATTACCACATTGAAAATAATCCAGCACCATGGCTGCGACGTCAACTTGCAATTAGGCAATCACAGGCACTAAATAAAAAAATTCCTGTAAATAGTGACTGCTCGCTTTGCACATTGGATCCTAGGACTTGAAATGCCAATGAGGATGAATAAATATTGACCTCACATATATAGAGACTGTCAAACAGTCAGGAGTTCAGTTCATAGGTAAGGAAAACGTGAAAACGAAGTCAGAACACAGAGCAACAAAGGGGACGGAACGACACACTACTAACAACTGAAGTTGAACATGTGCTTGGCTTTTTAGTCATGTGTGTTTATATCTTTCTGTGGTTTGATTACACTTCAGTTACTAGTAGCGCATTGTCCTGTCTGCCCCCTTCCTTCCTCTGTGGATGTGTGATGTTTAGTCTTGTAATTTTTCGTCCTGTGTGTTTACATCTTTCTGTGGTTTCGATTAACTTCAGTTGCTAGTAGGCGTCATCCTGTCCCCTTGATTTCTCTGTGCTGTTATTTTTTTTGCACCCTCTTTAACTATGAATATACACCAACTCACAACTGCCCCTGTTAAGACTTATGTTTGCTGAATAACACTGGGTCCACCTCAGGTACTTTTTTAAACATGCGAAATTTTCAAATGCACAAGATATCAGAAACGTTTCACGCAGCATTGCGCATAACACTTTGCATCAATACCAGTGTTGGCCTAAATGTGGTAAGATGTACGAGCTGTTCGACATAGTGTAAAGTGAGGCACATCAGGGTGTTCCCACAATCATGGGTGTGTCGGTGTCGGCAGGGGTTTGCACAAAGGGCACCTGCCGCCATCAAGACACACCAGCACTTGACCCCCACGCAAGCTACACCAATGCTCTCCTGCTCACTAGGCCGACACGTTACGCTGCCTTGCACCCCAAGACAAATCCTGCCGACACTCATGCCCACAATACACTTGTCTTGAACACAGACTGGTGGGCAAGCAACACTTGCTGCTTTGCCAGAAGTGTATTCCTGAAAATTACAAAAAAATAAGTCCACTAAGATTTCTGTACACATAAAAATGAATGTCTTACCAAAGATTCGCACTTGACTATCCTTATCGCAGACATTTTGTCAAAACACGAAATAAATACAACATTGAGATGCTGCTAAGTATTTCCTTGTGAGCATTTCACTTCGTGTGCACAGGGCGAAAAACAAACGGATGTAAAAAAAATGCGAAACACCACCAGAAGTGTACTCTCGCCATGTTTACCATTATGTGGGTAGTTTTTGATGTCAGTAAAGTTATCATTATAAGTACACTTTAAAAGGGTTGTAAATATTAGCAAGGTCTTGATTAACCGCACCTACTCTGCTTAGGAGTGAAGATTGGGCAACTTGGCACTGAACCATGGCAAAAATAAACAGCGCACTTCTAGTGAGGATAAACTAAGGCCTGGGCACAATAACAGCGCTTTCACCTTGTCAAATTGTGTCAACAGTCATGATACTATGTATTGACCTTGAAAACTATGGCAACATAATGCAAAACAGCAAATTAACAAGAGGGAATAAACAAGATGATTCAACAATCTGGTTCAACAGACTCAACAGCTGACTTATATCAATGCGATTAAATTAGCCTTGCACATCTCCTAATGGCTAAGAATATGCACATGTAAATTCCACTGTTGATACGTGACCAATGAAGTTGCATTCCTTCCATGCCATTGAATGGCTGTTCCTTCTTTTCTGTTTTCACTGTTTTATGATTTCATGTTTTCACTAGCGTAAATGTTCACCCTTTTTGATTTTGTCACTTTGCAGATGGCGTAGGTGTTTTGCCTTTGAATGTGCACGTTTCTTCTGCTTTGTCTTTCCTGTTTCTTTTTGTATGCGTATATGTTTTGCCTTTGAACGTGCACACGTTTCCGCTGCTCTGTCTCTCTTTTTGCTCTACTGGGCCTTGTACACTTCTCAAGCTACCATTGTCGCTTTTCACTTGAGGCCCATTTCCTGTATTTTGCTGGAATAAACATTATCCATTCATTCAATACCATAAAAACACATGTGCTTCACAATACACACTGCACTTAGCAGATGTCTGTCACATGATATGCCGTCATTTAACATGATTTATTCGTTCTAGTTAAATGAATCCAAGCTAATGATGTTAATGTACCTTGATATGCTATTTCACTGTTCCTTGATGCATATGTATGAAGGTACAGTGCTTATGTACCTTAATATGCTATTTCAGGAGACGGCAGAGTGCGCAATGCAACATTGTTGCCGAAAAGTCTTTCACTTCCTGACAATCTGTGCTTCGGTGGGTTCTCACAGTTGCATGGCGGGAGAAAGATGTCCAGGCTAGTTGACTGCATCCAAGGTGAGATGCTGCAAAATGAGAGCGCACGGTCTTGTACATGTCAATGTGCGCAAATTGACACGATGACGAAGGATTAAAACAAACAAATGAAGTTGGAGAAAAGAATAAATCGAAAACAAAGTTGTCCTTTATGCACATTCCATCATGTGACAATGTGATAACCGTGGCCTTTTGCTGTAATGTATATTCCCTGAAAGCATCATGCCTCATTCATGCTTTATCGCAGGCAAGAAAATATATCGTGCAAACAACTTTAT